>NC_083481.1:1857500-1900000 GCF_030014155.1 Tachysurus vachellii | reverse complement strand
ATATTACACAGTAGATCAGGCTGGCGATTGTAATGTCTCTGGCAAAGTTGTACTGCCTGACCGGTTTCGGTGCCATGAAGGTGCACATGAAGCAGATCAAGGCCAGCAGGCCATTGAAACCCAGCATGAGGCCAAAGTTCAGTATGGGTTCAGTGGGGCAGGGCAGGAACCTTGTAACAAAATTAACTTCCAGACTGTCTACCCAGTTGGTCAGTGAAGGCCCTTCAATGATAAACCAGCCAACGAGCCCTGACTGAACACCACAACATGCTAGCACCAGACCCCAGCTGCCAAGGCCTTGCATGTTCTCCATGTTCTGCAGAGCTTTTTCAGGGAACTCACACACATAAACAATCTGTCAACACAAGAAGTAAGAAGACAGGGATCACATACATATTGAACAGCATCTCTACATATACTACAAATTAGATTTTTTTAGCTCACCTGCATAGAGATAGCCAGGAGGGTGGACAGTGCTGCAGTGGGGAACAGTACATACAGAAGTATCTGAACACGGCAAATGACATCATTCGGCTGCCCCAGGTACAGCACCAGACCAATACAGCTTCCCATTAGACTAAGCAGACCCAAGCCACATAGTGGTCCTCCCAGTGCTTTCAGGAGCGGTGTCCCTCTGTTTTGGAAGAACAGGATGCCCATCGCTGCCTGACAAGACAGCAACAGAAGTCCAGCCAGGATCAGAGCTACTGATTCAAAGGAGGTCCAAGCCAGGTATTCATAGGTGGGAAAGACACAGCTGGTACTGCGGAACGTGGACCACTGGCGTGGAGGACATTTAGTGCATTGGATATCGTCTTTGAAGGAAGGAAAATAAAAAGATTTGAAAGTGGTTTTGATATATTTAACCACACAATATCTAACATCCATTCTAATTTCTGTTACGTAATTCATTCAACTGTGTAAATTAGAGAAAGACAGATGATTGGTTGTCAGAGAGTAATGCGTAACCAATCAAGCATTGCTTTAGTAAGTGAGTGAGTTATGCTTTTGAGGAATAATAATAAATTGCAGTAAGGAAGGTCAGTAAGCACAAACTAGGAAATGCTTGACAAGTGAAAATAAAAAGACATCAAGGTTCACAAGCTAAGAAACTGTTCCTTCAACATACAAAAGTAGCTGTTCATTAATTAATATATTATTTCTATTGATATATATTTATATACTAGAAAGCCTTTACTGATGACGAGTTAAATTAATGAGTACACACGCCTCAATGGCATTGTTATAAAAAGGTACCAGAAACAATAATATTAAAAATGAACAAATTTAGGACTGGGCAGGATTTGTCATAATTCTCTGCTGTATTCTAATAAAAACTTTGATGGAGTCTCACCTGTTCTGTTTTGGAAGGTTCCTTCTAAACAGTCACTGCAGTCAAAGCAGCAGGAATAAAATCCTTTAACTATACGCACTTGTCCTGATAGACAGTCGGAGGAGCATCTAGATGTGGGGATCTGTTATGAAGTTAGATTTAATGTCAGATTTATATGAAAAAATAAACTATAAATAAATTCATGAAGACCTCAGAGGTTTCTTTCATACCGTATTATTATTCGTGTGCCATTTTATCAGTTTCTTATCAATCGTCAGGTTCTGGACGAAGGACCCAATGTTTTTGAAGCTCACAGTGTTGTTCTGAAAGACCCAGGCTAGCAAATCATAGCCGATATTCGGGTTTCCGTCTGCGTCAAAATTAATTTGGGTTCCATTCAGTGTCATTGAAACCTTCTGTACCCATGGCAGCAACTGTGAACAAAAGAAAACCCAAACATAAGTGTAAAATTGGATAATTTTGTGAATAGCTTATAGATTTAGTTTGAAATCCTACCTGCCAGGGATAGATAGTATCCTTCTTGTAATATCTGGTACACATGCTTGAGTTACAGCCGAGCATGTTGTGCATCGCATAGGCCACGCTGTAAACAGCAGAGTAGACGCTGAAGGCGGTGCGCCGCACCAGCTCTGTTTGTACAATGCTCACGTTTGCTGGTGAAAGACTCCAGCAGTCTGGACAGGGGTTCTCCAGGGGAGAGACGTCAGCATTTGGCTGTGTGGTATGCATTCTGAGTCTCTCTTGCTCCATGTTTGTGAAAAGCTGTTGTACATAAGGGCTGAGCAGGCTGACGGGTTGGGACATGTCGGTGAAGCCCAGCACGGTGCCGATGGTCTGAATGCCAGGCAGTGTGACGATGCTGCTGTGTACAGCCCACGCTGTGCTCGCTAACCAGACTCCTGTCATGTTCCTCCTGATTACCTGCAAAAAGAAGTAAAGATCCTCTGGTGCTAAGAATATTATTACCCTGTACTTTAACCTTATTTTTGACTTAAGCTACGTGTATTTAATCAGTAAATCTAGAAAAACTGATCAGTACTTAGCAGTGTAATATATGAGATCCATCATCAGTGCGATTATAAACGAAGAGCATTTGAAATCTTTATTTTTATACTAGCATTGTTTAAAAAAGATGGAACAAATCATCATACAGTGGGTGTAAGTCACGTGACAGGAATGAAATCACCTTTTGTTTTATTTCTATTTTTGTTAGCTCAAAACTTCTGTAATTCAATTTGTTATGAGTATTGACTGTAAAAACTGCACAAAAGAATTGTGTGGGATTTCTGTTGGCTTGGTCCTAATCAGCCTGATGTTATGAGCCATCCAGAAGTGTTTATTTTTATTTTATTTGTCTTTATTTATTATTTTACTATTATTTATTTATTTATATTATTTATTAAAGTCTTGTTAATACCTTCACATGTGTGTGAGTGCACAGATGTTTTCACTTTTATTAGGGAAAGCATATGTTAAAAGTTACACTTGGGTGCTTAAACTTTGCATACCCTTAGGACCGAAAGACTAATGCAAATAAATGTAAATTACAGCAGAAAGACATTTAGCGTGTTGGGTTTCACAGATGATCCAATCGATCGGAAGCTCAACATTGTATTAGTTTTTTTTAAAAAAGTAAAAACATGCATCAAAATTGAATCTTGACTTCTTGGTCTGCAAAATATCTTTTTAAATTCGTAACTATGATATACAACTGAATATTCTGTAATAAATTGCTTGGACAGCTTAATGCTTTTTAATAAATTGGAAAATAGCTGTGGGGTAAGATGAACGAAACACTTCTACATCACAACATGTACACAATCATTTTTGCAGTATTATTGCAGTACATAGTCATATTTATTTTATAACGAAAAATCACCTCGCCGTATGTTTCTCACGCACCTCACTGAAGAAGGCGGCCGTTGCTTTGGAGGATGCAAACACCACCACCACGCCCACTTTGACCTCTACTATGCCGTCCAGGATCTCTGATATGGTGGGCATTGGGTCTTCATAGACTGGTATCAACCCCTCGTAGGCTACACAAATTCCCCCGTCTGCAGCGTTTTGGGACACCTGCTGTTGACCCTCTTTGCCATAAGTCTCATCACTTCCGATCACCGCCACCCAGTTCCAGCCGAACTGCTGCAGCAGCTGAACCATTGCCAAGGCCTGCCAGCTGTCAGTGGGGGCAGTACGCATGAACGACGGGTATGTCAACTTGTCACTGAAACTATTACTGGTGGCTCTGTAGCTAACCTGTAGGGAAAGCAGCTAGCATGAAATTGTGTTACAGAACTGTCCCAACATAACATGTGATAAACTCTTGTTTCCTCTCTGTTTCACACACTTGCCTTTCAAACTTACCTGTGGCATCAGGAAGAAGCTCACCAGCTGGCCAATGACATTTGCCATCTCAGAGCTGTACGGCCCAATGATGGCATGGACTCTGGTCTTGTACTCTGTGTAGTTACACATGACGTCCAAAATGTCGGAGTTGTTTGTGGTGAAGAAAAGCAGCGTGGGCTTCATAATAATGGCAGACTGCCCGCAGTCATCATAGGTCTCAAAGCCCAGCTTAACGTTAGGCAGAAGGTCAGGCTTGGCGTTGATCTCGTCAATGGTGTACTTCATCACTAATGACAGCGCAAGGCCGTACTGATCGACACTGTCACAAAGAAAAACAAACTTCACTCAGATGGTCTACAAAAACCAAGCCTGGATGATTATTAAAGGAACGCTTCAGTTTTAAGGAAAAGCTTGAACATAAACTTCAAAACAAGTTTCAGCAAACTCGCTTTGTAAAAGACTGAGGTAAAGCTGTAACTTTAGATTTTCCAAAATCTTCAGGACAGAAGAGTTAACACATTGCAGCGTCTCTGTATTGTTACAAGAATAAAATAGACACACTTTTGACTGTTTATTGCTGCTATAATGGAAATAAAAACAGGAACTGACTTGTTTCCTGGATGTTTCACAACATTATACATGACTGTGAACAGATAACACCTTTTCCTAACTTAACCAAAGCACTTAGTCTGCCTTCATTAAAAAGCTTTGAATCAAAATCCTGTTGTATCATACAAGAAAACCTACATTATTGTCTGTGGTAACAACACATAAGCTACAGAAGATAGAAAATATGTTTGTGGTAATTGTATGCAGATCGTCTATGACTACATAAAACCGTTGTGTAACGGATGATGTACATTAAATCTGAAATTCAGTGTTAGTCCAATTCTTATCATTCTTTCGAAGTCAAACTCTATCTAAGCTAGTTCAGCACACCTCCTCTGAGATCTTCAAGACCTGTGAGCACAAATGATTACATCTACAATAGACTACCTCTTGCACTGAATATCGTCCGGTTTCACTCTCTCGGTCAGGTTGCTGGTCAGTCGGTTGATGGGAAAAAGTCCACCAAGCAGAATATCTCCAGGAGACTTGAAGAGATTTGTGGAGATGTTCTGGAACCATGGTGGATTAGCTCCATGAGCAGAATTGAGCAGGCAGAACAGGATCAGCAGCTTCGCTCTTCCAGCTGTTCTGCAAAACATATTCATCAAACAAGAGAAACCGAGTTAATGAGTCAGTTTAACTGGTTCTGTCTCTGCTTTTGGGCAGAGACTAATTTACTTGATGGTCTGGAGACGCTGGTGTTATATGTCCGAATTCTTTGCTCAGGGTCTGTGCTGTGCTACATGTCCGGATATGTATTTAAATCTGTGGTTTACATAAAGCTGCCATCGAACCCACGCAAGTGTATGAAAATCAGCTGGTAGTGTGTTCTGGGTATTGTTTAGAGCTTCTACAATCATTTTACGAAGGTGAAATATTATATCAAATATAATTAAATATTACAAAGAGAAAAGTACTTCAAGCTTTATATATCTATATACAGTAAATATACTGTATATTTATCAAATCTTGATCATTTAATGGCTCTATCATATTTCTGGCTGCAGGACTCATTCATTCTTTCACTTTCACACTGTAATGAATTTAGAGACTTTCTTCAATGTTTTTTGTTGTGGGTTTTTCTCTTTATATACTTATTGGTTACATGCATGCCTATATACATATACTGCATAAGTGAGAAAGGTTAGCCAGCTGCATGTTCTCATATTTCAGTCACTTGAGTCACGTTTGCATGCATTTGCTTGTGGGAATGACTCATAGCTCTTTAGTGAACATTTGGATCAGGGAACAATAAGCAGAAATGCATTATGCCTTTAATGTCAGCATTATATGGAGCAACATCCACACACAAAACTCTTTCACTGAGACTTTTTATGTTTGACCTGAAATGTCAGACATGGTGGATTCTACACTGAGCTTTCTAACCTCTGAGCTTTTACATCAGAGATCAGAGGCGAATATATTGTAAGAAAGCTGTGCTAGCTCATCACTTTCTGTTTCAATCAAGTCATTTATTAAAAATCTCAGGCCACTTTTGATATTCTATGACCTCCGTCACATGCCAATATTACGAGCTGTTACAATCTTCTGGACTGTTCCTGGACCTGTAAGATTAATTAATGTTAAAGGAAGAAGTATCCAGTGTCAGCACTTAACAGGTGTAATATTTTGGAACAATCAGAACAGAAGAGAGACTGCTAAAGGAACAACTGCTTATAGCTACTGTAATGTCAGTGATAATCAGACAGGATGTAACGTGTTCCACGGATGCCTCGTGACAATAAACATGACTAGAAATGGCTAGAAAAGTACCACTTGTCCGTTAACTCAATATGTTTGCAAATTGTGATATTCATTCATTCATCTTCTACCGCTTATCCGAACTACCTCGGGTCACGGGGAGCCTGTGCCTATCTCAGGCGTCATCGGGCATCAAGGCAGGATACACCCTGGACGGAGTGCCAACCCATCGCAGGGCACACACACACACTCATTCACTCACGCAATCACACACTAGGGACAATTTTTCCAGAGATGCCAATCAACCTACCATGCATGTCTTTGGACCGGGGGAGGAAACCGGAGTACCCGGAGGAAACCCCCGAGGCACGGGGAGAACATGCAAACTCCACACACACAAGATGGAGGTGGGAATAAGCCACCGTGCCCCCGCAAATTGTGATATGAGACAAATAAATCACATCGGAACATTGCATACTGGATTGCACAAGGTCTGCAACAGTGGTCCTGAGTGGTCTATATCAGCTCTGGCTTTGTCTTTTAACCATTGGTTAAACATCACTCACTCACCTGTATATAGTTGCTCTGTTATCATTGAAGTCAGTTAGTAAATTTATTCATAATGTACCAAATGTAGGGGTCACGGTGGCTTAGTGGTTAGCATGTTTGCCTCACACCTCCAGGGTTGGGGGTTCGATTCCCGCCTCCGCCTTGTGTGTGTGGAGTTTGCATGTTCTCCCCGTGCCTCGGGGGTTTCCTCCAGGTACTCCGGTTCCCTCCCCCGGTCCAAAGACATGCATGGTAGGTTGATTGGCATCTCTGGAAAATTGTGTGTGAGTGCGTGAGTGAATGAGAGTGTGTGTGTGTGCCCTGTGATGGGTTGGCACTCCGTCCAGGGTGTATCCTGCCTTGATGCCCGATGACGCCTGAGATAGGCACAGGCTCCCCGTGACCCGAGGTAGTTCGGATAAGCAGTAGAAGATGAGTGAGCGTGAGTGTACCAATGTTTATATTTCACATTTCAAATACCCAGCACACTCGTGAGATCCCATGATGCATCGCAATAAGCCCAAAACTGTGCTAGATAATTCTTCCCTAGTTATTCTATTTAATGATGATAAAAACCCAAGATCATCAGCTGTATTATCACTCGAAAATGAATTCCGTTGTGGAAATTCCTGGAACATAATTAATCAACGCTGTGCCGTGGCTACACATTTGCCTACAGTATCCATGTGGAGTGTATGTGTGTTTACATGCCTGCTGTCTCTGCAGATGTTAATTCCAGCATTAGACAATATGCATCATCCCTCTGCTGTGTTAGAGCTAATTTAATCCCTTGTGATTTAGAGGTGTGTGTGAATGAAAACTAAAAAATAAAACACACTCAACACAGAATTTGGTTGATAAAGACCATAGTTTAATGAATTAGTAGGTGGCTAGGCCCTGGCTGGGGTTGACTGGATTACATGTGAGGATGGTGGTTAAAGTAATTGAGATGTTAGGGGACTTGGGCGGTAATCAGAGCGACTGGACTTAGGGCAGTAGCCAGAGTCAGAATCAGAAGCATTATCTTTGCTGGAGCTCAAAGCAATAGGATTGCTAGAAAAGCCTGGAGGAGAGAGAGGAGAGTATGTGCTACAGTCATAGCTGGCATGATGCAGTAGAGTGGATGAAGAGGATAATCTGAGGTAGTACGACTGCAAAGATATTTCGCAGTTATATGCACCAAGGAAAACAAAGACTGTATGTTCACAGATACTCACACACATCACATACAGTATATATACTGTACAGGGGGGCACGTACGGGGGGCATGTACAGGGGGGGCACGGTGGCTTAGTGGTTAACACGTTCTCCTCACACCTCCAGGGTTGGGGGTTCGAGTCCCGCCTCCACCTTGTGTGTGTGGAGTTTGCATGTTCTCCCCGTGCCTCGGGGGTTTCCTCCGGGTACTCCGGTTTCCTCCCCTGGTCCAAAGACATGCATGGTAGGTTGATTGGCATCTCTGGAAAATTGTCCCCGTGACCCGAGGTAGTTCGGATAAGCGGTAGAAGATGAATGAATGAATGAAGAAAGAAAGGAATACTTACACAAAACAACAGGAAATTTCAAAGCTGAAGCCTGAACATAATGGGAAAAACTTCAAACAGGAAAACTTTAATGGAACACTGTAAATTAAGAGGATTTTGGGGATTAGATCAGATCTTTCTGGGACGTCTTGATGAATTGATCTTGAGTCGTTTGCTACTAGTTGCTTGAGTCGATTGCTACTATTTTTCTCCTCTACGGCTCCTGTGAGTATTATTTCTGCAAAGTTATGTAATGATTTGAGTAAAAAGCAGTGACCGTACACCCAGTGTCACAGCAGACGCAGCATGTGATTTGGTCATGGAGAATTTGCATGTGTTTACTGTTGACTGAAACATTAAACCAAAGTATTAATACAAGGTTTGCATACATATTTAGGTTGTTCTGAGTGTGCCACCATTTTCCAAATGTTTTGCATGGCTTAGGGCAGGCATGGGCTTTGGAAATGTTCTACTTCAGGGTTACTTCTCCTACCTTCAGGGTTTGTTCCAGGAAAAAAATCAGTAATTCCTATTCAAATATATTTTTTTCTTTTGGAAGATTATAACTGGTCATAATTATTTATTGTGCTGCTTAATGTTTACTATATACTATACTATACCACACTATACTATACTATAGCACACTATATTATACTATACTATACCACACTATATTATACTATAGCACACTATACTATACTATACTATACTATACTATACTATATTATACTATACTATACCACACTATACTATACTATACTATACTATACTATACTATACTATACTATACTACACTATACTATACTATACCACACTATATTATACTATACTATACTATAATATACTATACTATACTATACTATACTATACTATACTATACTATACTATACTATACTATACCACACTATACTATACAACACTATACCACACTATACTATACTATACTATACAATACCACACTATATTATACTATACTATACTATACTATACTATACCACACTATACTATACAACACTATACCACACTATACTATACTATACTGTACTATACTGTACTGTACTATATATATATATAACAGATCAACCAGGCAACACAGTATTAAATCAAATATACACCAGATTCACAAATATATCAGTATCAACATCAGTCTTGATCCTGGCCTAAACATACACTCACCATCCATTTTAATAGGAGCGCCTGTACATTTACGCAGCTATCCAATCCAATGTCAAGCTTTTACGCATGTTCACATTAAACATCAGAATGGGGAAATATTGGCCCTTGTTATTTTCTAAAATCTGATCTCTGTGATCTCTGACATCACAATTTTACCCATATTTTTAAAAAATAATTCCAATCCAAGTTCAAGAAGCTCCACCCGCAATATCTATGGTTGTCTATACAGCAGATAAAAAGACTGCCAGGAGATTTACAAGTAAATAAACAAGTATTCTGGACTACAATCTTTCCTAATCTGTCTCACGCTCACGTATCTGTCTCATGCCAGTGCTTCATCTTCAGTGCTTAAATCTATGTGAATTTACAGTTTCTCCTCGACAGGGGGCGATCTACAGTCAGAATATGAGAATATCTGAACTGACTGATATGAATTGAGGCTCTGCTTAGAAAGAATGAATAATTTTGTTTCAGGAATATTTCCTTGAGCAATTAAAAAAATTGTTGTGACCTCTGTGGACTTTCTGTGCATGTTCTGCTTGTGCTTGTGAGGGTTTCCTCAAGATTCTCTGTTTTTCTCCCACTTTCCAAATACATCCAGTAAGGAAATTGGCTAAGATAAACTGCCCTAGATGTGAATGTGTGTATGGATGGTCCATGGTGCCCTGAGATCTGTCATTTCATCCAGAGTGTAGCCCCCTTCCCACATCCAGTATTACAGGGATAGGCTCTGGATCCTCTACAACACTGATCAGTGAGAAAGCAGTGAGAAGAGTGTGTGAGTGTGTGATTCACCCGATCATAAGGTGTTTTATGTTGCTCATATCACAGCAAATTGCCAAAGAATCCAATTTATAATTTATTCATGAACCTGAAAGTTCTGTCAGGTGTGTGTAACCAGTTATATTCTGTAATTATTCTTTTCAGTTTAACCACACACACACACACACACACACACACACACACACACACACACACACACAGACACTAACAGAGTGCATGCACAGTGAATGTGCACTAATGTACCTGTTTTTGTACATTGTGTCCAAATGTACAGTGTGTTGCCCTGTGTGTTGGAGGGAATTTCAACCAAATCCATCCTGACTGTATGTGTGTGTGTTTGTGTGTATGTGTGTGTGTGTGTGTGTGTGTGTGTGGGTGTGTGGGTGTAGGCCTGAGCAAGCATGTGTGCACCTTTTTTTGATGAAGTGGCATTGCAACATGCAGCTTGGTTTGTGTTATGCTCCAGATTATGATCAGTTTTTTCCCCCTTGTCGGAATGTAAAACCCATGCAGCAAGTCTTACTTGATCAAAAGCTCCATAAGACACACACACACACACACACACACACACACACACACACACACACACACACACACACACACACACACACACACAGATGGTCAGATTTTAATTTTCATGTAGCTTCATTGACAATCATATATGCTACCACTAGATGGCGGATATTTGTTGTATGATGGACCTTCTACCACGGTGTTAAAGAAGGGATGCATTACTGCAGCTTTTTTACCATTGTGCACAGAATCCTAACATCTTTACTATCTTTACTATCCTTCTCATGAGCAGTTTAGGGTTTAGCGCATTTTGGATGGTTAGCTGGCCTTGCAATGTTGCTGCAACACAACCGGTAGATCTGTGCGTGGGTGGATGTTGATGGCCTTCAGGTCAGCGGACGGGTACGCTGTGTAGTCAGGGCATGTTTGTACAGCTGATAGTACAGATAAATGTACCTGATTTCACAGAACAGGCCATTTTCAAATCATTACTCATGTTATATAGCCCACTTCTTAAGTGAATTCTGCTTACTATAATTTTGCGTAATTTCCACATATTAACTTCAGCTAGCCATAAAGCTTCTGCCTTACACTAGAGTATGAGATCAAATGTAAGTTGCACAGCCACATTTTTAATGAATTCAGCACGTGTCTCTATTCTTGGTTGATTTTAAACCTGTCAGACCGAGTGTCGAACTACACAAATGGCTGAAGCAAACTCTTTCACTCATGCATCCTCACAGAAGTCCATTAACATTTTATAGAGTGCTTCCTAAGTTCTCTCCTCTGAGAATGGCTGGATCAGCCTCGCTCTAATCTTCATCAGCAGCCCCAAAGAACACTAGGTCTCTTGTTAGTGTGCTGGCCAGTCTTACTACAGCCACAGACAAATTATTAACTAGCCCCCCCCACCCTCTCTCATTCGTTCTCCTGCTTTCTGCCTCTCTCATAATCTTCCTCGCCTGATATCGCCATCCGTCTTCATCTGCACGCCTGTGCGATGTCCTCCAAATGCGGGAAAGTCTGTGTTTTCTGCAAATATTCAGCACGGCATAGTCACAAGAATTTGCAAATGCTCAAAGCGTTTCATTTAGCCCAATAAATTTTAAAACCTGTATTGTCACAATAGGGCTTTTTTATTAGCTTCCTTGCATCATGCGTGAGTGTGAGCGTGAGGTAAGGGAGTGTTAATGATGGTTGTATGTATTGGCTTAGCTTGCCTCATAAGGTTAAACACACGACACATCCTCGCTTCCTGCTCACCCCCTTTATCTCCAGCTGCCCAACCTGTTCTTCTAGTTGACAAGGACTGTGTGTAACCATGGGTGTATGCAGTTCGCACGCACCCACACACTTTTAGTCTAGGAAATGTACTTCGTTCACGACTTTTTTTTTTTTTTTTTTTTTCAATCAGACATCAAGTTGAGCTGTCATCCACTCCTAAAATATGACCTCTGTAATTTAACTAGTGTGGTAACACTGAGTGACAGAAGACTGCCGGAAGCACTGGGAGGGGAACCAACAGGTAGAATAAAAAATTAACAAATACACAGAAACTCGGACCCTGTAGCATGTGTGTATATAATAAAAGGCAAACAGCTGGAACAAATTGTATTGGAACCACAGAGGCCAAATAGACAAATTGTACTTAAACCCTCAGGCCAAAGTTGAGGAACTGGGACGGATGTTATCTCCATTTCTGCCATTTTGAAATTTGAGCTTAGTTTATACGTAGCTAATGAGCCCTTCACATGCAGGACTGCGGTCTCTTCCTGTGTCATGCATAAGTATCCCCCCCCCTCCTACTTTTCCACAGTTGGTAGTGTTACAAACCTGAAATGAAACAGACTTTATTGGGATTAAACTTCGTGAATCATTTGGTGGTTTGGATCCCAAATGACTCTCACTGAGGGTTGCACAAGCCAGTGCACTCTCAGTGCTGGTCTCAAGCTTGGATAAAAATGACAGGATTGCAACAGGAAGGGCATCTGGCAGAAAACCTGTGCTTATTCAAATATCCAGATCAGATGATGGCGGCCACTAACAGGAAAAAATCATAAATAAGGTGTCACAAATCAACACATAACTCATAACCCATTATATTGACATCTTATTGATATTGATATTGTTCTAATTTGCAAGTAAAAATAATAAAAGTTGTGATTATGTATTCGCCCCCATTATTGTGAAACCTCTTAATTAAATCTGGTGCAACCAGTTATCTTCAGAAGTCATACAATAAGCTGAATGGAGTTTAGCTGTGTGCAATTAAAGTGTCATCTGATCGCAGTATAAATGAACCTGTTCCTGGAAGGACCCAGAGTTTAGCAGAGGACATACCTTTAAAAAGAGCATCGTAAAGTCCTGTCTCCCCAGAGGAGGCCATAAACCAAAATTCAGAGACGGTACAGTATGAAAGAAGAAGGAGAAGAAGAAGCAAACTGTATTATCAGCACACATACATTAGAGCACAGTGGAATTATTTTTTTGCTGAGGGAGTTGGGCCTTGCACAAGGGCCCAACAGTGGCAGCTTGGTGGTGCTGGGGCTTTAATCCTAACCTTCTGATCAACAACCCAGAGGTTACAGTGGTTAAGAGCATGTCATTAACCTCAGCAGGTGGTCATTCCTGGAAATGTGTAACTTTTAACATACACACACACACACACACACACACACACACACACACACACACACACACATAAACACACAGTCTATGGGATAGCAGCTGGACAAACATCCATGTTTTGTGGACTTTTACCAGATCAGGCTTGGCAGTGAATTTCTGAGCAGATAAGCATAAGAACAAAATATCGCTACATTAAAAACAGACATTCGGAGTGTGAGTTTGCACTGATTTTTCTTTATTTCCTTTAAACAGAAAACTAGTCAAATATTGTATTATTAGTAGAGACATTTTGACAATTATGTCTTGTATGGACTGAGACTGTATATCTGTTAAAGAATGTTTGTGTATCATGGCCTGTGAAGACCTCACATCCTGTCTAGCACATACAGTGGATTGCATAAGTATTCACCCCCCCTTCACTTCACATTTTGTAGTATTTCATACTGTGACTAAGATGGACTGAATTTCAACGATCTCCACACTGTAGCACAACATACTGTAATAGAGGAAAAATCAATATGATTTGCAAAGGTATTTACCAGTAAAGAAAGTTAAAGGTAGTTACTGCACAATTATTCACCCCCTTTCTTGATCTAGTGCGGTTGCCCTCAGAAGTCAGTTAATAGTTAAATGGAATTGAAATGTGTGTAATTAAAGTGTCATGTGTCAAGTTTCAGGACAGTTTATATACACCTGGATCTGGAAGATCTCGGAGTAGGTTAGAAAACATACCTGTACACACAGCTACCTAATCACTTCCAGGACAAAGTTCTGCCAAAGCATCGATCACGTTCCTGCTATAAACGTATACAAAATATTTAACATCCCAACGAATGACTTTAAACAGGTTGTTTTAAAAAATGTAGATAAAAAAATGGCACAACGACCAGGCAACCGACAGACCAATGGTAACGCTCAACATGATGCTACCACCAGCATGCTTCACAGGATGATGAGCAGAACATTTTGTGCAAAAGCCAAAACTTATCAGACATTGTTTTTTACATGAAATGTTTCTTTGGATTTTGCCATTTTGCACTGAAACACATGGAGAATGGACTTTAAAATGAAAATCATTGCTAGTTTTGCTTTTGATCTCGTATCTCACGTATTAGGGCCGTTCTGATTCGTAGCCTTCATGTGACCTCGAGGGACAATGTGCATGCAATTATCTCACTCCCAGGTGCCAGATTAGTCACAGCCCACGGCATGCACATGAAAATTTCTGCACCATAGCACCATCCTCACTTACCTGCAGAATAAATGCTACAGGAACAATAGGCGTGATTCTGCAAAGCTGACTGAATGTCAGACAAAGAAGGAATTGTCAAGATTTCTCCCTGGGTGAGTTGGGCACGTCCGATGATTCAGATCTTTTTTTTTTTTTGGCGTGGCTAATTAGCATTCATATATAAACCGGGAATTACTGAGAAGGTTAGTATATTTTTATAAATATCAGCAGCACAACTATAACAACTATTGAGCCGACGTAGGAAAGAAATAGGAAAGAAGACACACAAGGGCCATTTTTTGCTTTAACTAAGACAACAAAAGCTGAGAAGCTGAAGCTGAGATGATTGCTTACAGTATGTAAGAGGAAAGCTGTCTTTCATAAGCTAGCATAAAATAAGCGTAGCATGTTGCAAGATTTTTTGTAGTGGCGTCTCTCCGACTAAGCCAGATCTCCCTTGGCCTTCTCCCTTCCTCTCCAAAACCCTTTAATTAACTAAACAGTAGTTGACCTACAGAGATTTTCCTCTTTTCCATTATTTTTGGTGTCACAGGCCCACGGGGCAACTGCGTAGGCGAAGGAAGGAAGGAAGAGAGGAAGAGAAAGTAAAGATGAAAAGAAACTTGAAAGCGCGTCAGGGGAAAAAAAATATGACAAGGAAGGGAAATGCAAAGAAGAGACGCTGATGGATGATACATGATCCGTTCATCTGAAAGGAGGAGGATCGGCTTTCAAAGTTAAAACACAGATTTATTGTGCGCTGGTTTCTGGTGAAATGTGCGTTTGTCTTGTAACTGCTTGCTTTTTTTTCAACTTTAAAAGCGATTGTTTAGTACACCTGCGATGGACGTAAGATAAAGAAGCAATTTCCTGTAATCGATATGTTAATAGGCTCGCAAAACAAATCAGTCTTGCTCACTTCTGGCACAACAGGCGTCTCTTGCTGAAGTGCACCTTTTTTGGCTCTGTAGTGAAAGATGACTCAAGCTGCTTCTTTTGACACTCAAGGTTCTTTACGCTACAATGGCCATCTGACAGGAAATTCCACATTGCATGACTGTGCAGCTGAGGATTACAATAGCAGTCAGTGCCTCTGTCACGCTGTACAGCCATCCATCTCTTGTAATGCTAACAAGAAGAGATGTACATCAGGGATCCAGTAGGAGTAAAAAAAAAAACTTTTTACTTCAAATTGCTGACATTTTTTTATATCAGTGAGTTTATGATAATTTATGAGTTTTTATATTGAACGTTATTAAACTTCCCATGAGATTTTTCTTTAAATTTCCTTTGAGGTCTATTTTTATGTAAAGAAACGACGCAGCAGCGCTTTAGTCTTGTAGTCTGTCCGGGTTGCTTTACACTCTGTTCAATCAGATGATATTCTTAAGCTTTCACTGTTAAACCGGCATCACACACACATGCCGTCACACACATACACACGTCTCACACACACACGGCGTCACACACACGCCGCAAAACAATCTGCTAAGTTGAAATTCTCATTAATATAAATTTGGCCGTTACAATGAAAATGTAAAGCGACTAAGTAAAGAAGCTCCTCCTCCTTTTGTCTTTAGTTGACAGTGAAACCTGATTGTTATCACTCACGAGAGAGCGTTCAAAATGTTAAACGAGCTCGCAATCTCAACGTCGTATTGGGACGTCAGAGCAGCGCACATCGATGTGGTACAATCTTGCTGTTAAAAAAGAAAATCAAACCTCTAAAGGCAAGGAAATTTGAAGGCTAAAAAAATCAGAGATCCAACAAAGCCGCGATCCGAATCTTCAGACGATCTGAACAACACAGCACCAGATCACGTCTTGACCTCTTGCCACAGTGATTCTTCTCATGTTTGTTTTGTTAGACTCAGTCCTACATGCTGTTCTACTAACTTCTAGGACTATGAATAATAACAGTCCGTTATTATTTTTCAGACTCCCACAAACTGGTTTATCACACACAAGGTTGTTTCCTGGCTGAGATCCTGATTAGAAACACATTAGTATCACAGTGTGGTACTGATCATCGTCTCACCACCCCGACGTCCGTCACATAAACTGGTCACGGTGAAGGATCAGGAGCAGCACTGGATCCAAATCAACAGAACTAAATTTCTTAAAAAATGCAAAGATTATGGATTATAATGTTACAAACTTGTTCTATCACAATGTAAAGACACAATGGTTGGACACGACGTCGAAAATAGCATATCATTTTCCATAAAGGCTTCCAACCAATAACAAACGAGCAGCAAAATCGCTACACACAAGAAATATTTCAGTATAAATCTATTTAATGTGTTTCATTGTGGAGACGGGTCATCGTGTATTAAACTAGTAAACAAGTACTAACTAAGTTACAGAGATAGAAAGAAAACACCAAGGGACAGGAAAGTAATCCACGACAGCGTGTGTGACCCGACATTGTCAATTATATTCGTAGAACAAAAAAAGGTTTTATTCCATGTTTTTTTTTTTGTTACATTTATTATTAGAGTTTTATTTTTAATTCATTCAGGAATTTTGTTTTTATCTACTTTATTTATATATATATATTTTATATATGTATTTATACATTTTTTCCACACAGACGAGAAACCCTGTGTAGGTTCACACTCTTTAAATCTTCCCTTCACCTGTCAGTAATGTAATCTGGGATGGCCCGGTACCTGTCTTCACACTGATCTACCTGTTTCAGAGTGAGTGAGAGAGTCACATGAGGCTCCGCAGAGGGTTGCGTGTGAAGAGCCAGGCTGGTTTGTAGCAGCAAAGCTAAAATAAGCAGGAGGATGTGGTTCAGGTGCGTCCCTCTAGTTACAAAACACCTGCATCAGGGTTAATCACACTTTTACCTGCACCCAGCCTACTGCACTCAGGTCACACACACACACACACACACACACACACACACACACACACACACAAAGACAGGGCGTGCTTTTTTTTTGCTTGTCAAGGAAAGAAGAGAATGAGAGAAGGGTATAAAGTGTACTAATACCTAGTTTCATTTGTGCTGAACCCCATCAGGAAAGTCTCATTAAAAAGATTACTTTCACGCTCTGTAGTCAGCTTTGCCAAGTCAGGCATAATACACACGCAGGTGCAAACGTCCAGGATAAAATCCTTTGACACCGAACAGCAAAATTACTGGTTTCCAAAGGAGCATAGAGCAAAGAAATGTAGGGAGGAAGGAAAGGAGGGAGGGAGGAAAGGAGGGACAAGAAAAGGAGACAAAACAATTCAGGAAATAGGAAGAAACGGCTCAGTGATCGGTGTATCAAAAGTGATTACACAGAATTAACAGACAATACAGCAGCCAGAAACCAATCTCCTACATTTTTATCCATATGTTTGCAATTTAAATGTTTTGTGTAATATAAAAAATAACTAGATTTATAAAGTTCGTTGTGACAAACTTTGATGTTTGCTTTTAGATGTGAGTGGATACGAGCATATGACATCACCTGAATATCAGTGATGCAATTCACCTCATTGTGCTCAGTGTTTTGATATATCACATGTCTATTTTGTGGTAATATTTTATTTTGGGGGAGGGGCTGAACACGACATCACGTGACATCATCCGAATACCCGTGAGGAAGTTCCCCTCATTGTTCTGAGCGTTTTGATATGTCACATGTCAATGTTGCGGAAAGTTTTTTGCATTTTGCATACATTGGGGGTGGAGCTATGGAAACACAGAAAGGCCAATCATTACACTAATTTAATACTTTGTCCGGAGTATCAACTTAAAGAAGCTGTCCGAGTTTGGTGTAAATAGCTTTACGATAAACCTCTACAATTTATAATCGGTGTCTATGGCAAAAAAGGGCACTTTGAGACCCGGTACTGTGAGAACTGGATCTCGGATCACTTAGAAAAGTAACAACAACAAACCAGGATCTACGACACATCCGATTTTGGCGCATGTGGCTTGAAATCCCTAGGAGGAGTAAACATTAATACATTTTTGTCTAAGAAGAATAAGCAAAGCGGAATGTTGGCTTCTACAAGCCAACATAATAACAGAAAAAAAAATTGTATGCAAAATTTTCTCTTTACCTCCAACGTATTAAATCAGAGACGGAAATGAAAGGTGTCATAAAATCATCCCACGTTCATCTGATAATCTCCCAAAGACTAGCCAGTGTAGTTCCTGGTGCTAGCTGACACACTGTTACGTCTAAAAACAAGATTTTATTTTTATTTCCATGTTATGACGGTGGTGGCGTGTAATGATACGTGACACGGCCTGCACAGGAGTCTATTTCACTATTAGATGATTATGTAATGGTATTTCATCATAGTTTTTTTAATATTTGTTCCATTCTTAGTCACGTCTGTGTCAGTCGCTGCTGTCCTGCCTCCCGCTTCCTGTTATGAGTCTCTGAGGCGGGAGGATCAGGGAGTGAAGAGAGAAGATAAGAAAAATCTCACCAGGAAACACGTCACCATGAAGTGCGTCATGGTTCATCACACTTCATCCAGAAGACTTTCATTATGTTAATAACAATAAACAGGTCAGTTACACAAAGTGTTCAGTTCAGAGTGTGTGTGTGTGAGTGTGTGTGTGTGAGAGAGAGAGAGAGAGAGAGAGAGAGAGAGTATGTGTTAACTGTATTGATGTTAACTAATCCTGTTTGTGCGCTCCTCTGAGCATGGTTTATAAAGTATGAAAGATGCTGCAGATTCGTGTGTCTAAGGTGAAGAAAAAACCTGCTGTCAGCTAAACAGATGAAATCATCCAGATTTGAAAAAAGGAAATCGGAAAAAGGAAGTAGAGAAGGAAGAAAATGCGGTGTGGTGTGTGGTGTGTGGTGCTGTTCGCTGTTTTATTCCTCTTATATGACAGCAATCTGCACACAACCTCCATTTTATTTTCTTTACACATATACGTTAGTAAGTTATATGTATAACATGTAATAATATGTAAGTTAGTTCTTACGTTATAGCAGCTACGTACAATCGTTTTTGTCCCCAAAAATGTACTAAAATGAGCGCTGTGATTCGCAGTGTGTGACTACTGACCCAGAGCCGATCGGGCTCGAGCCGATACGCTCATTGCGCAAGTTGCGTAGGGCCCCGTAAATTATGCAAGGCCCCGCCTCCCCATGCCTCATTTTACAGCGCGTGTTATTGTTTACTGTGTAGATGACGATATGAAGCGGAGCTGTCCATCTGGCCATGAAAAGAGAAAAAATGTTGATGTGATTCTGTCTCTAGTCTCTATCTGACTAGCTAAATTAGCTGTACAGTGCTGAAAGTGCAAGTGTGAATGTGTGGCAAATGGTTTACATGGCTCACGGGTCCGGTAGGAGGGCCCTTTAGCAGAATTTTGCTTAGGGCCCCAGGGGGGTCAGGATCGGCTCTGTATTGACCGATCGGATTCAAGCGTTCGTACAACATATGACTTGTGGATTAACAGGTAACAACAGCTCATATGAGGAGATCTGTTATAGTCGCAGGCTATAATTCAGACACGATCGGATTTAAACCACGCAGAAGATTCAAGGTTAAAAAAAAAAAAAAAAACACCGGAAAACGGACAGCATTGCTTTTCGGAATGGCTTCCTCAATGAAGAGGATGAACTGAATCTAATGACAGACAGACAGACAGACAGACTGACAGACTGGCAGTAAATCATCCAGAACAGGCTCTCTGGTTTATTTGGCTGCACAAGCATCAGAGACGCTGCTGTATGTCTGATTTTTACGTCTCTGCATATCGACGCTCTTCACTGCGTCTGCTTTGCTCCTGATGATGGTGGAAAAATCCTCAGAAACCACTTGTCCTCAAGTGCCCTCATCCCTCTCCTGTCTTTCCCTCCTCTGTTAGCATAGCGGTGGTTTAATCCGCCGGTTTCTGACGTACTTCAGCGTCGGCATGCACAGCGGTGACTCACAGGGTTCTCTGTGCACCCTGAGAGCCCACGACTGGCTTTTCACAAACAACTGACTCGCACCCCATTGGCCCATTTTACAGGGTTAATATTACAGGGGTGGTCTTTCCCAGCAGTTATATTTTGTGTATCCTCCGAGTATTGGGTATTTATATATTAGACAATGTCTTAAGCTGAGATTAAGGTGTAGATTAGTTCGTTGACAGCCGGATTAGCGAGATTAAAAGGATCGAGCGAGATGTTGTGGGAATGCACAGACAAGCATTCGGTTGCTAAGAAGAGAAAACACTCCCTTATCTGTTCTTTTATCTGCCTTTTTTTCCCGTCCTTGTCACTGTTCCACAGTTAGGGCTTACTTTTTTTTTTTTTTATTAAAAAATACAAATAAAATTGAAACTCTTAGTGGTACATTTTTACTCTTAGTGGTAAAGATGTATAATTGAATATCGATGAGCACGGACTCTAAATGCTAGAAGATCAGGAGCTCTTTCTTGCTATAAAAGGAGCATCTTGGTCGATATGTGTGTATCAGGGAGACATGTGGTTGGTCCACACAAAGAATAAAAAAAAGGATAAATAAATTAAAAAGCTGAAAGTTTTCCATCTGAGGTTAAACTGAATGAGGCGAAGGTTAAGATTTGGGTTAAGTGTAGGTGTAGTTTAGCGTTGATGATTATGTCAATGGAAAGTCCTTATAAGGATAGTAAGACAAACTGTGTGTGTGTGTGTGTGAGTGTGTGTGTCTGTGTGTGTGTGTGTTTGTGTGTGTGTGAGGATGGGTGTAAAGCTAGTGCTTGACTCCACAGGAATGTGGCTGCTGACTCAGTGTGTCTGTCAATGTGTGTGTGTGTGTATATGTGTGGCAGTGGCCTCATTCACTCCAAGCACACACACACACACACACACACACACGCACACACACACACACACACACACACACGGTTGCCCCTTTATTTCTTTCTTTCAGGATCCTGGCCTGTTTGCTCATGTCAGATTTCCGGAAACGTTTCTGGAATTCCTGGAGCCAAAGTCGCCGGATTCCTCGGTACTACCTCGTGTTTTGGTGTTTGCTGCACTTTGGATTTCCGTCCCACTCGCAGCGTATGAGTCAGAAAGCATGTGGTATTCAAGGTCTGACTGCCTCACACAACACGGCTCCGCACACACTCCCGCCTCGCTGTGTTTATCTTAAAGCCATCTGACTTCTTGTCGCTGTATTTTTTTTTTCTTTTTTTTTTTTTGAGAATAGACACAGTGACATAAGGATTACTCCACCTCGCCTGGCACTTTGTCCCTTTACAAACACGTCCTTTCTACTCCGGTATCTGCTCACCTTCCAGCTTCTGGAACGTCTCTCATTATTCTCCAGAAATCTGCTCCTATTAGCCCTAGGAATCTAAACCTCACCGCCCCACAGTCCCTCGAGCCGCCGGGTGATGTCACCTGATCATGTCACAGTCATTATTTTCGCTGCCTGACCTTTAATCATAATAATTATTTGACCTCATTTCATTTCTTTGCTCCTTAGAGTTTTTTTTTTAATGTATTTATTTTTATACTTTTTTCTTCACTACATTTCAGAACCATCCTAGTTTCCCTCTACTACACTCTGCAGCAGGCCAAATCTTTAAATGACTGCTTTGGAGCAAATAAAATACCGAACTGACTCAAACATCTGAATACGACACACTTCCATATCGCAGCAGACGGATCGCAGATCAGAGAACATTTTTACAGATATTGGTTTTACAGATGTTTGTAGAAATGTGTTTGGAATATTAGAAGAGAAGAATAAAGACTCTTTTATTTTCACATGTGTGCAGCGTGCGGTGTCTCTCGGCCTTCACGTCTTCACCGTCGAATTTGAGTTAAACAATTTCTGACGTGTTTAATAAATACAAAACCTCCGCCATTTTTTTTTTGCTAACCTTCTAAACGAAATGTCAGCGGCATCTCTGACAACTGCACGTCGACGTACTGGAACTGAAATGACTCAGCGGTTTACCTTAGTTTCTTTTTTTAATGTCTTTTTATTGAATTTTCTCCAATGAACCACGATTTTATATATAATCAAAAAGCTGTCAAATCTTGGAGTGTCTGATAAATAATAATAATAATAATAATAATAATAATAATAATAATAATAATAATAAAGATAAGAGATTTAACAGTTTTTAAATATTTGAGATAGGTAGGTAGGTTTGGTGTGAGGTACAGATGTAAATACAGATGTTCCTCATTACCTCTTTACTTCTTTACCTCTTTTCTGAGTCTACAGTGTGGGACAGAAAGAAATCAGCCACATCATCGCTTCGTCGTATCATCCTGCGTGTTTAATCTGAGTTCGTTTGTGTCACTGCAGCAGAGTTCGTGTCCACAAACGGCAAATAACTGTTGTCTTTATCTCAGCTCTGCCGACTAAAATGGATTTTACTGTAAACTGGAGTGACGTTTGGGATTTGTGAGTAGGGTTTGTTTTACAGAACTTGTGTCTCTGCACAGTGAATGTAGCAGATACTCACTGTCATACAGCTGAAAGGAAATGGGCGTAACATCACGATCATTTGCTACTTAAATATAATTAGTCCCAAATGTTAATCTGAAGTTTTACATACTCGACCTGAAGGTGCTTTAACACTGACAGTGATTTGCTGTTTTTTTTTTTTCTTCGAGCTTCTCATCCAGTTTGGCAGGTGCACTTATAAAAGCACTCTATAAGGCATGAAATATGGAGGAACGCCCATTAATCATGAGTTATGACAGAGCGCTGTTCTGCTGTCTGCTGTGCCTCTGTGTGTGTGTGTGTGTGTGTGTGTGTGCGTGTGTGTGTGTGTGTGTGTTTGCTGCATTGCTCTGTTACTGCTATGGTGCTCTTTAGGAATGCAGTTTGCTGCATGAGCACTGTGCAGAAAAACAGACGTCCACACAGCCACTAGCTGACACATGTCACGTATAAAACACGCACAGATTCTCTCTCTCTCTCTCTCTCTCTCTCTCTCACACACACACACACACACACACACACACACATGCATGCACACAACACTGGAACAGATTGTCTTAACTATTTTCATCCAGAGGCCAGAATCTTGACCTTAAAGCAGCTCAAAGCAACCTTTTTTGTTGTTTGTTTGTTTACCAAACACCCGCACACACACACACACACAGTGACAGACACAATGTGGAGGTAAGAAAAGAAACTTTGCCCTTTGTTTTAGTCCTTTGTTTCATGCGAGCAGTTACACAGCTGTTTCCTTAGCAATGCCTCAACTGATTGAATCATTAGCATTGTAAACTCAGTCATGGGTGAGAGCAACAATAAGCACAAATCACAGCATGCTAATATGCTAATAAGTTGATACTAGCAAAAGTTAAACCTGCTAGTAGCTTGCTAGCTGGAAAGTAGCTCTGGAACTGGAACATTAGGTTGATTTTCTGTGGTCATTTCTCCATATATATAATATATATATTACTAAAAACTACAATCTTTATTTATTTAATTATTTATTATTTACTCTCACAGCTTGCCCAATGCTAAACTGGTGGCTATAAGATTAGCTATAATAAACTTATATTTAGTAATAATAAGGGTTATTACTATTCCTTTATTAGCTAGCTATATTAGCATCAAAGCAACTGTACAAATTTCGATTTAGAAACATTACAAAAAAACCACGTCATTGCTGATAAACTGTGATTACATTCGTTTTTTTTTTTATTTTTATTTTTAATTTTCTCTCAGATATTCCTTTTAGTCAGTTTTTGTTTTCCTCGCCGATTACAGAAACCGGACTCAGATTTGGAGGCTTGTCTTTCACTTTGATGTAACTGATAGCTAATGAGATCCCAAGACAGATAAGCTGCTAACTGCTATTGAATATTTACATACTGTTGCTTTAATAGTCAGAATCTGAAGTTTTTAATGAAATTTTCGCTTTCGTTTGCTTTACCTTTTCTTTGAGACAGATTAGGCAGGACACAGGAAGGGTACTGTATGTCTCCGATGTCTTTCATCAGAACCTTGCAGTCACACATTTTTCTGCTTTCATAAAGCCTGACTTTCCAGTTTGACCCATTTCTCTCTTCCTTTCTTTTTTTTTTCTTCTTCTTCTTTTTTGGAACGCAAACACATGTAGTGCATGTATTAAAGGCTTTTAGGGCTTACGATTGACCGCAATTACAAAATCCGAGCCAAAAAAGGTGTGTGAAGAGAATGTGCACCAGCCCCATACCCATATACCCCCCTCCCTAATCACACGTGCACCAGTAGACAATAGAGCTCATTATGACTGTGATATACACACGGATCAGAGGTTCGCACAATGCCAACATGTTGCACAATAAGTTGGCCTTGTTGCTGTTGTGTCCTTGTTCTGAGTAGGTGCTCAGAGAGCGCATGAATATCAGCAGGCAGAGATTTTGGACCATCTTGCGAAGTTCATTCCTGTTTTTCACCCTAGTATTTAACCTAAACCTCAGCTTTAACTGTAAAAAACAAACAAACAAAAAAACCCCAAGGAATTTCTAAAATGTATTCCCCAATCCCAAAATTCTGAATTGTTTTTGTTTATATTTTTGTGCACGTCTAAGCGGATGAAACAAACCTGAATCAGATTTATCGAAATGTCTGAATATATAAACAAAAAAAAATTAAATCATTTATTCTGCTCATGTATTACATATGCATGTGCAATCGTGATTTCTACAGCGTTAAGCCGTTAATATAATTTGCTTAATTTCTGATTCCTTATGATTTTTCAATTAGAAATTCTAACCCCATTTAAAGCGAGCATGAACGACGGCGAGGAGTTTAGCTGATATTTGCACTGATTGTAAAGGAAGAATGAAGAGAAATATTATCATCTGATGATTTTATCTATTTTAGTGATGTCATCTGAACCTTTTCATGCACACAAATTTCAACAGGATCGACGCTGATATTTTTTGTCTTTCATTTATTTATTTATTTTTGGGCTAAATCCGATCCTTTGTGGCTGTAATGCATGCGAGTACATAAACACTGAACCTACTGTGTAAACCATTTTTGCAAGACTGGTGTCAAACCTCACCCACGGTGACAGGAGTAAGGACACTGACACATCCCACAGAGCTGGTTCTGCAAGTCAGAGAAGACAAACCTTCATGATCGCTGTCAGCGTCTGACGCTCTAGCACGCTGCACCTCTGCACATTTATTCTTCTGTGCATTTAAAACATAAAAAACAAAAAAAAAACTCATGCATTCCATCGCATCTCCTTTGCATTTCAACATTTAATAGATCCGTTGATTAGAGCAAATTTGCACTTTTATTTCTTTTTGTTCTCCTGAGTTCCTTCAATTTTGTTTCATATAACAGTTATTAAATATTCATTCCTTTACATTTCATGCTGATTCACTGCACAAACCAAACCCCCATCTCAGGTTACCATGGTAACAATGTAAGGAATATATAATAAGGAATATAATACAGCAATTATTTTAATTAAGAAAAAAAATAACTAAAGAGAAATGGAACTGCTTCCCTTTCAGCATGTTGTAGAGTGCGAGAGGTGAATATGTGAGTGCTTATCGTTCAGCCCACCTTCTGCTGCTTGGACGACTCGGTCGTGATGGCAACAGGTAACACAAACAGCGTGTGGGATTTTCATTTTTCATGCAGATGAAACGGTAGAAGCACCGATGCCTTTCAGAATGCCATGTAGTCCACGTTGTTGTAGTCTCTGTCAGGGGAGGAGGAGGAGCTCGCAGAAGAACAGACAGAGTTCTCCTAAACAAATCCACTAATCTTTCCAAGCATGCAGCCATGATGGCCTGGTGTTGAACGACTGTTTAGATTCCAAACAAAAGGCTCTTTTAGTAAATAGAGCAGAGATTGTCACATTATTTAAATATTTATCTGGAGCCTAGCAGACATGCACGTCTGTGTGTTGCTCTAATTTCCTGTATTTCCACAAAACCACATGGCCTTATGGGTATCTCAAGGGTTCTACACACTGAGCTTAATCTCGGGTTCTCGTCATTCTTAACCTTGCTCTTAATCCCGGGTTCTCATCGTTCTAAACCCTGCTCTTAATCACGAGTTCTCATCGTTTTAAACCCTGCTCTTATTCGCGGGTACAGTTTGAACCAATGTAATGTTATGACCAGTTGCTTAGCAACAAACATCCAATCACAAACTGATCTGAAGACCAGGAAGTAGCTGAACAACGGGTGGAGAACTCTTTTCCTAATTCATGTGAAGGAGTGAGACAAGTTGTTATTTAAATCAGTATATATTTATCTAATTAGGGTTGTTGATATGCAAATATGCAAATAAGAAGAAGGTTAATCCAGGGTACAGGAATGTACCATGTGAAACGTCATCGTTAACCCCAGGTATATAGAAGCATCATAAAGCCTCAAACTTACAGAACCCAGGATTCACTTTTACCCAAAACATCCCAGGGAAACATATCATGTGTTTAATGTTCAGTGCTTTTGTACATTATGAAAACGAAAATATAGAAATCTTACAGCCTTTAAGACTCATTGCGATTCCTTACAGAAAATGTCACCAAAGTAGTGATTAAACATATATTTTAATCTGTTTATTATCAGCTCTTGTGGATAATGTGTCACTTTGCTGAAGCTCGAGTTTGTCTTCTTTCAATGAACTCAAATGTTTGTTTCCTCCAACAAGCCACCAGCCAGCCTGCATCCGAACGTACGCGAGACCACCGGGCCTGACACACACACACCACACCTCCCGCTCACAATTAGCTCTCAGATGTATAGAGGGAATAAATCAATCTAGATTATAGAGAATCAATGGCTCTTATTCATGCTGGATGTCTGTTATTTGTCCATTAGCTCCATCAAGACCTCACAGCCCGACAGATGTCTTTCCTTTGGGCAAACTGAAAGAAAAAAAAAGTGTGTGTGTACATGCATGTGTAGTTTACGTGGTGTCTTAACTGTAATGCTTTCCCTGATGTCTGTGTTTACACTCGGGTCATCAACAGCATAACCTTTAGCATAAAATTCTAACCATGTTTTGATTTAAAGTTTTTTTTTTACATTTTCTAGCACAAAGTTTTATCATATTAAATTCTCTCAAAATATAAGATAGCAAAGTGAAAAACAAAGAGTTGGTTCCAATAGGAAAAAGATCAACAAACAGTGACATGAGTAGCTCTCTTAGTAAGGAAGATTTTGTGTTATATAACAAGACCAAAGAAAGAGAGAGAGAGAGAGAGAGAGTGTATGAGTGTGCGTGTGTGTGTGAGAGAGAGAGAAAGTGTCTGTGTGAGAGAGTGTGTGTGAGAGAAAGTGTGAGTGTGTGTGAGAGTGCCTGTGTGTGAGATAGAAAATGTGTGTGTGTGTGTGTGTGTGTGTGTGTATGTGTGTGTGTGTGTGTGTGCGTAAGAGAGAGAGAAGCCCTCTACAACAGCACATTGTGATAAAACACTGCTGTCCTGCCAACATCACGTCCAGCACACTGTCACTAACACACTACACACATTGTGAGTGGTGACAGACCCACACTGTTACACCACACTGTACTGTACTACTGCACACTCATCATCTCAGCACCAGAGTTCAGCAGAGACATCAGCCAGAAACTCCTGACTACTCGAACATACGACAACCGCTTCACACCACGGTGCTGCTAAATTCTGGATTCTGATTGGTCAGAAACTGGTGACAGTGGCGACAGCGTCGCAGCTGTGAATCACAGGTTTGTATTAAAGTTTAAATACGTTAGTGTTTCTATAGGAACACCTCCTTCACGTAGGACTCGTACGGTGCCACCCGATGAGGGCATTTTATTTCATGTCATATCAGTATTCAAATTCAAATTTATTTGTATAGCGCTTTAAAACAATTAAAAATTGTCTCAAAGCAGCTTTACAGAACATAAACATAAAACAAAAAGCTAATGTAAAGATAAATATAGTACATAAATTAGATATTATATATATTTATTTTTATTTATTTATTTATTTATTTATTTATTTATTTATATTAATTTATATTTATTTATATTTATCCCCTATGTGGCGAGGAAAAAACTCCCTTGGACGGTAAAGAAGAAACCTTGAGAGGAACCAGACTCAAAGGGGAACCTCATCCTCATATGGGTGACACTGGAGGGTGTGATTATAAATATACAGTCTGACAAATGTTGTATTGATGAGGAGGTTGTTGTCCTCAAAGACCACATGGAGTTGGCATCTCCTCTTTAGTCTAGCAGAGTCCAATTGGAGCTGGTAAATCTCTAGATGCCTCGGGATCTTCATAGAGTCGGCCTCATCTCAGTAAAGGTCCAAAATCTTCATAGCATAGAAGACAATCGGAGCTGGTACAATTTCTGGATGCCTCGGGATGGTAGAAAGAGAGCAGCAGTGGAGAGGAATTAGCATAGCTGCTAATGATAATGTGCATTTGATCTGATGTAATAGAGCACAATATTATGGGATGTATTATGTGTACACCTGACTAAAGAGATGAGTTTTTAATCTACATTTAAACTGTGAAAGTGTGTCTGAGCCCCGAACACTATCAGGAAGACTATTCAAAAGTTTGGGAGCTAAATAAGAAAACGCTCTACCACCTTTAGTAGACTTAGATATTCTGGGAACTAGCAGAAGTCCTGAGTTTTGTGATCTCAGAGAGCGTGAAGGATTGTAACGTGTTAGAAGACTAGTTAGATACATGGGAGCTAAACCATTAAGAGCCTTGTACGTAAGTAGCAGCAGTTTGTAATCAATTCTAAACTTAACAGGTAGCCAGTGTAGAGATGATAAAATTGGGGTTATATGGTCATACTTTCTTGTCCTAGTGAGAACTCTGGCAGCTGCATTTTGGACTAACTGTAGCCTATTTATTAAAGATGCAGGACAACCACCTAGTAATGCATTACAATAGTCCAGTCTAGAGGTCATGAAAGCATGAACTAGCTTCTCAGCATCAGATAAAGATAGGACGTTTCTTAGCTTAGCAATATTTCTAAGGTGGAAGAGGATTTTGTAATATGGTGATATGATTTTCAAAAGACAATTTGTTGTCTAATATAACACCTTATACTAGAGTCTTTCAGTGTTAAGCTAGTAATTACAATACATCCCTATAAATGGAAGTTTGGAGCTTTTGTGTTCTGGTTTTTGGACAGATAAGTAGTATTTCTGTCTTATCGGAGTTTAACAACAGAAAATTACAGCTCATCCAATCTTTTATCTCTTTAATGCACTCAGTTAATATAGACAATTTAGCTGGTTTTGATGAGATATATAACTGGGTATCAATAACAGCATAACAATGGAAACTAATCCCATGCCTTCTAATGATGTTCCTAAGGGAAGCATGTATACTGAGAATAGTAGAGGTCCTAGAACTGATCCTTGAGGGTCCCCATAATTAACTGCCAATAAACTGGAGGATTTACCATTTAATTCTACAAAATGGAATCGATCAGACAGGTAGGGTCTAAACCAATTTAAAGCCTGCCCCTGAATACCTGTGTAATTTTGTAAGCGATCTAGGGGAATGCTGTGATCTATAGTGTCGAATGCAGCACTAAGGTCAAATATAACTAATAGTGACATGCAGTCTTGGTCTGAAGCTAAGAACAAGTCATTTGTAACTTTAGCTGTGAAAACTTTAAGACGTCTTCAGGAATGACAGAAAATTTATTTTCTGAAAGAAACTCTAAATGGATACATATTGTTCTTTAATGAAAACAGGATGTCATCGTAGCTAAACTGCAGCGGTGCGAAAGAAATAAAACACTTCAAGACACACCATTAGAGGAAAATAACTGACCTGGTGGTGGTAAAAGAAACTCCACTTCATCGCACCATGCCGTTTTGGATTATTTGCCCATAAGAGCATGACACAGAGTGTTTTATCAATTACATACACTACCAATCAAAAGTTTGTACACCCCTGCTCACAGGCTTCCATTATGTACTAAATAATAATAATAACAACAACAACAACAACAACAACAACAACAACAATAATAATAATAAGGGGGGCACAGTGGCTTAGTGGTTATCATGTTCGCCTCACACCTCCAGGGTTGGGGGTTCGATTCCCACCTCCTCCTTGTGTGTGTGGAGTTTGCATGTTCTCCCCGTGCCTCGGGGGTTTCCTCCGGGTACTCCGGTTTCCTCCCCCGGTCCAAAGACATGCATGGTAGGTTGATTGGCAACTCTGGAAAATTGTCCGTAGTGTGTGATTACGTGAGTGAATGAGAGAGTGTGTGTGCCCTGCGATGGGTTGGCACTCCGTCCAGGGTGTATCCTGCCTTGATGCCCGATGACGCCTGAGCACAGGCTCCCCGTAACCCGAGGTAGTTCGGATAAGCGGTAGAAGATGAATGAATGAATGAATGAATGAATGAATGAATATTAAAACTATTAGGAATTAAATAAATAACCCATTGTAAGAGAACAACAAAGTTACACAAATGATAACAAAGTTTGACTTCTTTATCTAATTTCTGATGAAATGTCACCTTCTCCATCAGCTGAACAAAAAAAAACCTGGCCTCTTTTGAGCTTAAAACCTTTTTCATAGCAGAAATCCAATAATAATGGGCTCTAATCTCCTGGTTAATAATACTGTGTTTAGATAAACGTGTGCATGCGTGAGCTGATCTGTAACAGGGCACCGACATGACAGGAAATCAGCTTCACCTGTTTCCACCTTGCTTGACATTTCTATTATTCACCAAAGAAGATAAATCTTGTTGGTCAAGTGTGGGATTTGCTTCCTTTTGTTGCTTTGTGACTCACCCTGCAGCATGGTGGTGGGCGGCACAGCTTTCTTTATCCTCCGTCTGATTCTGGTAGCACAGTAACACCCAGTGAGTCACTTTATATTCAGAAAACAATTTAAAATGATCTGTTAGGTCTGATATGCAATGGGTACTTCCTGAGAATGAAGCCTTTGGATTTGTCTCACTGTCATTCCATAGCACTCTGTTCACGCCTCTGTATCTGCACACCTCTCTCATTTACGAACGCAGACCTCCATCATCTAGTGAGCTTCTGTCAGTTTGTGTGTCTCATGCAGGTTGGATAATTCAACCATCAGGAGAACGTGTGAAAGAGGATTAGAGGCGTTCGTCCTTCCCACCCAGCTCATCTGTGAATGTGTAGAGGAAGAGGATGCGCTGTTTCGGAGAGTCTGTTGTTTTGTTCAGGTCACTTTGCGTTCAAATTCATGCCTCACATACTCATTATTCATGCTATCATTCCTTACCCTCATATCCTTTATAAAAAGGCAAGATCAAGATCTTTTTTCAGCAAAATACATAAAAACACATAATACTCGATAGGAGTTTTAACCTTATCCCTGTCCAGGCACATGAGACACGAATTCCCCGTCATGAAAAACTCATTCTTTGTATATAGTAATGAACAAACTTATACAAAAAAGGGTTAAACATGCAGCTCTTTAACACATACTCAATTCTACAGCCTTTACCTGAGAGATAGTTATCTAAGGAGAGTTTGTGGTTTCCATTGTATGAGTCCCTGTGAATGAGCGGTTGCAATAAAAACACTAACATATCAGAATAACTTCAATTATAAATAAACCTGCGATTTCTCAGCTGAATTAATGTCCCAACTGCTGTAATTAAAATGAATCAACACCTTCTGATTAATCAGAATGTGACTTTTGTGTTCTTTTTTTTTAACCTGTCGAAATCACAGACAAGGGTAGATTAAAGTTCAGGAACGCTCTCTCAAGGTGAACGAAACACCTCAAATAGAACACTAATTAAAAAAAAATGAATAACTGCGTCCCGATGAAAATCAGAGACGCAGTAACAAGAAGGATCAAGTGAATAAAATGTTCCACTCATAATTGCAGACCTGAAAATCAGCAGTACAAAGAAAGAAGGAGAATAATTGTGTAGGTCTTGAGACAACTTAATTACTGCTTCGGAGTCCTACTTTTAGAACGATTTTCATACAACAGCCTCATGATGTCTAGACACAGTGCCTTCCACGAGCCTTCCTCTTTTTACAGCTCGTTTAATGTCATCCCACACATAACGTCAGCTTTGGCTCGGTTTGTCAGCTTCAGGCTAACCATTAAATAAAATATCAAATAGATGTTATAAAGAGGAACACCCTGTCTCTCTCACTGTCTCTCTCACCCACAGAAAGCTCTATTTTAGAAATGCACTCTGTGCTCTTATTATAGAATACTATAAATTGAGCTTACAGTGCAATAAGATATAATACAATACTTTAAATTTCCACTTTATGTTGGTCTCTGTATCTGCGGAGCTTCTGTTCACGTCTCTCTCCATGGAAAACCTTCAGCTCTATCTGACTAGCTGAGTAAATATAAACATTTACTTTTACTTCCTCTGTCTGTCCAGGCTTCCTGCCTGGCTGATAAGTGCGATTGTCCTTGCTAAGTGAAGTATGACACAGATGGTTTTATCGTGGTTTGTTGCCTTGTTTTGTGTGTGTGTGTGTGTGTGTGTGTGTCTGTGCACCTGGAAAAGATTTATAGTGAAGGTGTTATTTATGTCACAAGCTTTCTCAGGAGAATTTGCTTTGGACCAAGTCACAATGTCGCTTATTAAAATCTTAAATCTGCCTTCACTATTACCATGCATTCATTCATTTATTTATTTATTTGTTTGTTTATTTATTTATTTACTGAAGAAACAAGTAAAAGAAATAACATTTCTATAGTAACAGCTCAGTCATGTGGACTTTTTAAGACATCAATTAACTCTAGTCTAGAGCATCTAGTACATATGCTGCATCATTCACTAGCTAAGCTCAAATAGCTGGTTGGTCTGTAGTCCAGCGCTGTTGTTTTGGTGCAGAAAGTGGTCACGTAATACAAAACATGCAGCTTAAATTGGTTTATAAGAAACGAAAAGAAAGTGTAAGAGAGAGAGAGAGAGAGAGAGAGAGAGAGAGAGAGAGAGAGAGAGAGAGAGAGTGAGTGAGAGAGAGAGAGATAAGAGAGACAGAGAGAGAGAGAGAGAGAGAGAGAGAGAGTGAGAGATAAGAGAGACAGAGAGAGAGAGAGAGAGAGAGAGAGAGAGAGAGAGAGAGAGATAAGAGAGACAGAGAGAGAGAGAGAGAGACAGAGACAGAGAGAGAGAGTGAAAGAGAGTGAGAGAGAGTAAGAGAGAGAAAGAAAGAAAGAAAGAGAGAGAGAGAGAGAGAGAGAGAGAGAGAGAGAGATTATTTGTAATGTTGCTCCCATTTAAAACAGCTCAAGCCCAGCCATTTTTAGGGTCATGACAGGACAATGTCTCATCCAGAGACAAGCTGTTTCGTGTTGAGGTTCTGTTTAAACCGACCATCGAAAATAAAGAAAGAAAGCGAGAAAGAGAGAGATAGAGAGAAAGAGAGAAAGAGAACTTTCTTTTTCAGAAGAACGGCGATTGGTTATTCAACCAAAAAGTTTTATTGTGTAAATGAACACAATCCTTTATTCATCATTTAAAATATTACTTTAATCCATTGAGCACTGGAAACTACACAGAGTCTTTATAACACATTTTTATAAAGGCTTTTAAACAGGATGTTATCTGTTTTTTTTTCCTGATTCACGAGTTACGAAGAGCTTGAGTTTGGTTCTGTAAAACTTACATCCTTTTCTTGTAGTTAGTTATGATTTTCATCTAATGTATAAATAAAAAAGGCACAGAAAACGATACGATACTCCAACATTGAAATGTCATGACTGAATCTTTTTGTAAATACAATATCTAACAAAACATAAGATAAAATCCTACTATCCTCTTCTGCGGTTCTGTGCCGCTAAAAACATGTTCAGAATACACAGATAGACTCATTAAAATCTTTGCCCTTATCCAGGGAAACTCACATTTAATCTCATTTTATACAACTGAGAAATTAAGGGCCCTAAGGGCCTTGCTCAGGGGCCCAGCTTAGTGGACCTACCTTCCTAACTCACAACCTTCCAATCACACCTTAACTAACTTCTAGTATTAAACCTGTCCACATGTTGCTTTCATTGTTGCCAGGGAAACACAGCTGTCAATCATGACATGAGCTGTCTTGTTGTAGCTTTAGATGAACTTCTACTTAAATATTTATGTAAATAATTAGGGAGAATGTTTTACCAATTACCCATGTTGCCAGGAGTGTGAAAAAGGTAAACACACACACACACTCACAAACACTCACACACACACACACACACACACACACACACACACCACTCACACACACCCCACTCACACACACCACACTCACACACACTGATAATTGTGGGAATTTCCCATACCTTACAGATTGATGAAGCAGCACGATGCTTTGACACAATCTTGCGATCCATTTTCAGAATGAAATGCACTTGGCATCGTACAGAACGACGTGAAAACAAAATTGTCTGGATTGTATGTGTTACTTGTTATATATGATTTATGTGTTATCTTTTCACACATCACTCGCTGGTCCAGGAAACACAGCCTGATTGATGGTGGAAACCATTTGTACTCATAGCAGGAAAATACCAGTATGTTGTATATGTATATATGAAAAAAAATATTAAATAAAAAAATGAAAGAAAGTAAAAGACATTCTTCAACATCAAGTTCTTTCACAGCTATCAATCAAACCATTCGGTATGTTTCCTCACAAAATGGGCCATTGTGTATTCACCATCTAAAGTCTTTCCTCATTTTTTTTTTTTGCTAATTAATATGCCATCTACAATCACACCTAACTCTGAGCTCTTTCACGGTTGACGTGTAAACTTGTTTCACGGAAGTGTTGCTATGTTTCAGGTTGGATAAAGGTTTCCTGCATTAACCGCAGTGTGAATGTTTGGCATTCCCTCCAGGACAATTTCATAGACTGAACGCAGTCTTGAGCAAACTCCATGATATTTGCTCAGATTTTCTGCAGAATTGGTCGATTTGGTGTGTCATGTGGCATCATCACAATACACTCACTCTCTCACTCATTTTCTACCGCTTATCCGAACTACCTCGGGTCACGGGGAGCCTGTGCCTATCTCAGGCGTCATCGGGCATCAAGGCAGGATACACCCTGGACGGAGTGCCAACCCATCACAGGGCACACACACACACACTCTCATTCACTCACGCAATCACACACTACGGACAATTTTCCAGAGATGCCAATCAACCTACCATGCATGTCTTTGGACCGGGGGAGGAAACCGGAGTACCCGGAGGAAACCCCCGAGGCACAGGGAGAACATGCAAACTCCACACACACAAGGCGGGGGCGGGAATCGAACCCCCATGTTCACGTGTGTGAACATGAGTACAGCTTTCTCAAAGAAAGTTATCACATTTATTTCTTCACTGGGAGAAGTTTAAAAGATGAATCCCATGTAATTTCAAGCTACGTCACAGATTTCAAGCTTCCGAGCCAACAACCCTGATGCAGCAGAACTTTATTCCGTCCAGCTTTGAGAGTATTTCCTCCTCAGGCATGTCCTGGTTACGTGAATTAATGAAATGTTAGTCAGATGAGTTGCTGTGTTTAGACTTGTATCTGAGACATACTGTATAAGGGCTTGTATATGTCCAGCTCTAGGAACTTCCTGTGGCTCCTCATCCATTTTTCCACTCTTTCACTATGTGAGAAACCATAATGTCTGGTGTTTGTCAGATGAAGATGATGTTCTCTATAGAGACTAGTTCCTAGTTCCTGTGAATAAGGAAGAGTCTCCATTATTTAAAGCTCTAAAATTGGATGTAAAGAAGGCCAGCTGTGTTATAGGAGTTCTGCTGGACACTGTCTCTCTGTCTCTCTATCTTCAGGGCAAGATCTTCGAGTCTTAAAGTCATGTCTTCTATTACAGTATGGTGTGAGTCGAGTTCCTTTTGAAGATGAACGGAATTAATTAGTATTCTGTGTCAGGAGGAAGAAAGCTTGAAGAAATGAAGGCTTTCAGGACTTCCTTACCCCTGATGTGTGGTGTGTTTGATTTTCTGAAGAAAAGAAGACCCCACAGTACCTGAAATAAAAATCTAAAATAAGAGAAGAGAGCTTTCTGAATGTTGAGTAAAAAGAGGTGAGGTTTTGGTAAAGCCAGTATGCATCCTATATTCTACTTGGAATTTGGTAAGAATTTCACCTACTGTGTGTGCGCTTGCTTTAAGACACCCACGAGAATGCTCTGTGTGTGTGTGTGTGTGTGTGTATTTAAGGGTCATTAGAATGGAGCAAAGTCATGGATGATTGCCATCATCTAAATAAATCACTGCGTCATGCCCTAAAAATGTTTGAGATCGGCGGTCGTCTCTGCCTCCTCTTTCCATACTGAGAGCTTATCCTCAGACTGACTGCCAGTCCTTCCTGAGCGTCAGACTCAGGCTGTGGGTACAGCGAAGGCGGATTTCATTCTTCTGAGAACCTGATGTCATCACTGCAGAGTCGTGCAAAAAGAGTCGTGCACACGAGGCGACTCATCAAGGAAAATGAACATCATCAAACTGACTGAAATCGAAACTCAGGCACTCATCAACTGTTCGTTTAATCTGATTTAATCTGATGAATGAACGAGATCCTACTGGACTCAAAGGAAAAGTCATAGTAGCTATGCATCAGTTACGAAGCTTACAGGATGAGGACAGGTCGCGTTGAGTGACATTTGAGAGAATGGATCGGTTGTCATGTTGATTAATTCATCTTCATTACGCGGTCAGACTCACTGGGGTTTAAATGTCTAACGCTTACTGCTTAACATCCATGAAGCACATCATATTACAGAGAAACTGCAAAAAGTGTAAACTCTGTCCTAAAAAATTTACTCAGCCCTGAGTCAATCCTGTAGCGTGAGTAGCGCCTATAGGTTTCATACATTCATTCATTCACTCATCTTCTACCGCTTATCTGAACTACCTCGGGTCACGGGGAGCCTGTGCCTATCTCAGGCGTCATCGGGCATCAAGGCAGGATACACCCTGGACGGAGTGCCAACCCATCGCAGGGCACACACACACACTCTCATTCACTCACGCACTCACACACTACAGACAATTTTCCAGAGATGCCAATCAACCTACCATGCATGTCTTTGGACCGGGGGAGGAAACCGGAGTACCCGGAGGAAACCCACGAGGCACGGGGAGAACATGCAAACTCCACACACACAAGGCGGAGGCGGGAATCGAACCCCCAACCCTGGAGGTGTGAGGCGAACGTGCTAACCACTAAGCCACCGTGCCCTTAGGTTTCATACAGATGTATAAAATGATTTCAAATCTATTTTAAATCACAGCTTCTGTGTTATGCTCTTTTTTGCCTTTTTAATTTTGTTGTAGTTTGTCTTTTAGTGTCAAGTTCAGGGTTTAGTGATGCACTTCAAACCTCCCACTCAGAAGCCCTTAGCTCTGCGTTCTGCATTTACACCAAACATGTTACAGACGTTACATCCTGCAGACGTAGCAGTCTAGTGTTTAATCCATCGCCGACATGCAGGAGGCCGTAAAGCTGGTTTAAATAAACTCTGGCTTGGTGTAATTTATAGGTCTCTTAGACCCCACACCATTTTTTTTTTTCAAAACCTGTAGAGAATACAAGCAGCTACCGTCTCTAAAAAAACAGATGTCTTTAGTTGACACCTACTTTAAAACAAAAGTCTGCCAAAGATGTTTCTGTGCGTTATGTTAAAACCAGATTCCAGCACTGCATAGAAACTCAATTGCAGGTTTTGCTTCGAAACATAATTTGATTTCAGCTATATATCTATGAGTATATATGAAGTTTTGGGAGATCTATGAGGTGTGTGTCTGTCAGACTTTTTTCATTCACAAAGCCTGAGCGTGTTAAGTTGTGTTGCAGTCTCATATTAAGCTCAGTGTTATTCATTCATTCATCTTCTACCGCTTATCCAAACTACCTCGGGTCGCGGGGAGCCTGTGCCTATCTCAGGCATCATCGGGCATCAAGGCAGGATACACCCTGGACAGAGTGCCAACCCATCGCAGGGCACACACACACTCTCATTCACTCACGCAATCACACACTACGGACAATTTTCCAGAGATGCCAATCAACCTACCATGCATGTCTTTGGACCGGGGGAAGAAACCGGAGTACCCGGAGTTATCCGGAGTCCACACACACAAGGCGGAGGTGGGAATTGAACCCCCAACCCTGGAGCTGTGAGGCGAACGTGGTAACCACGAAGACACCGTGACCCCAGCTCAGTGTTATGTAACATCAAATTACAAATGCAAATGGTTTTACTCTTAACACCTTCTTATGTGAGACCAAATATTAATGATGCTCAAGCACGTGTCTGTTCATATTAACGCTGACCTACAGCGTATGCTAGTTGATGGGTTTTTATGCAGTTGCGAATGTTAGCAAGCTGAACAGTAACTCTTAGGTTTAACACTAAACACACTGATGTCTGCTTGTTCAGTAACACACTCAACCCTGCTTGGTGTTTTCTCTCAGTCTGACCTCGGGATAAGTTTCAGATCAGGACCGAGTATTCACAGACACAGAGCAGCGCTGCATTTAACCCAGGACAAATGCGACCACATGGCTCCTGCACTTTTAAAGGACGGAAAAATCCGATTTGGCCGTGCCTATAGCGGGGGAGTGTTAAGTCCTGCAGTGAGGTGAGCGATGTCCAGAATTAATGGAATTGGACCTGGATGTGCCCTCGAGGACATGACCTCTGTGGTTAATCTACAGACTATTAAATGGGAGTCCAGAAAAAGATCAGCAGCTCGTTAAGATAACAAAAAGCTGAACAGAAGGAAACATTAAGATTAGAGAAAACATTCAGGAACAAAACTGTTATTCTTTAAAAAACCTTGAATCTGAGCGTTTGGGTGCATTAAGTTTAAGGTAATACCAAAAAAAATGGAACAAAATAAAAACTGTAAAATGCTGAATTTTATTGTTTAATTATTATTTTTATTTATCTACATCTCTCACTTATCACAATGAAAATTCAACAGCATTCTGGATTCTGATTGGTCAGAAGTTATGGCTATTATCGTTTCTATAGTAACAGCTCATTCACCTGCACGGCAGATAAAAATGTTAAATAAAACATCACATTTTCTTTTTCACCTTTATTACAGTTCAGGTCAGTCTGTCAGTTGTATCTTCTGAAGTCTCCTGATTGTGGTTTCTATAGTAACAGTGATGGTGTGGGCAAATTATCACTTAAATTTATTTTGGCTTTTTCTTTTGCTGGAGTTGTTGAGATTCTTTAACACCAGCTTGGATGTCAGTCTCTGTATCGCACTGTTACACAAAACCATTAAACCCTGCTGTGAGTTGAGAGGATCTGAAATGATTATTAACAGCAGGTATGAGAAGATCGTCTCTAGCCTGTGTGCCTCGAGTCAGTCGGTCCCTGAGGAAGCGAGGAACAGGAAACCAACAGAGCAGCGAGTCCTGCAGCTATCAGCTCACGCTTGAAGACAAATTGAGAACGCCTTGACCTTGCGAATGCTTTGTTGAAAGACAGCACAAACCTGGAATTCTCATCGGAGGCATGCCAGGATCCCGGATATTTGTGTTTGTGTCCCAGATAACCGTTTCAGTGCCAAGCTCACGCACTGGCATCAAAGATACCATGCTGTAATCACACCTACATTTAAACAGAGACATTTTTATTCTTTATGCTCAAGAAGCAGCCGGAAACAAGTCCAGATAAGGATTTCCTTCCATCTTTAGATATTTCAGCATTTTTTCCCCTCTTTATCTTGCGCTTGGCTTTGAACCATGAAAATAAGAGGCTTAATTGTGTGAGGACATTCCTGATTAGCCCACAGCGCTCGGGTTTTACAGCCGCGCACCGTACAGCTCTGTCTGGAAAGCTGACATGGCAGATGCACATGTGTATACATCTTCACACACACACACACACACACACACACACACACACAGTAACAGAACAGTAAACCACTTCAAGTTGTACGTGTTGCATTTTTTACAAATTAGATTGCATTATATTATTCACAGTTTTGAAGCCTGAACTGAAACTAAAATAAAAAAGTGATGACATTTTAAGGCGTGTAAGGAATAAAACACTACATGTTCCGCTGTCATGGGAAAATAATCAGTAATGTAGTAGCTTTGCGTCCTGTATGTCGAGTTGTTTATTCCTCATATACCACAGCAATTTCTTAAAAAAAAAAAGGCTTTTATTTATTTAAGTAAGTTAATATTCTTATTTTGATTATATCATGATGAAACACGTAACTTCATTTATGTGCCAAAGAGTAAACGTCTCTGAGTTTCAGAGCACTGACGCTGTAGACTCCTTCCCTGATTATCTCTTTTCAAGCTGCGTATTCTTCTTCTTCTTCTTCTTCTTCTTCTTCTTCTTCTTATTATTATTATTATTATTATTATTATTATTATTATTATTATTATCATCCACTTTGCAAGTCACTGTGAACTGTTCTATTTAATTCTTAAAATTTCTATTATTATTATTAATCATATTTAAATTTCACTACAAGTTGTATCTAACTTTAGGACAAAATCTTGCAGTAAATTTGAATTGGTACTAGAGAAAAGATAAACTGATGATCGATGATTCCTTCTGATCAATCCAGAATTGAAAGATCAGCGCTGTTGTGCATTAACGTGTAATTCAGGTTCATTCCCGTCCTGTAGTGTAAGGGTTCACGCCCGAGACACTCGTCCATGATGACCCTCAGACTCATGCCACCCCCAGGGCTCTGTCACCTCAAACTCGAACCAGCATGCAGGTATCCTTGTAATTACTACCGAATTTCCAGGAAAATGCGACTGTTATAGTAACTGAGGAAATGATTAATAATGAAGGTGGGCGGAAGAAGAGGCTGAGTAAGCGTTGTGTAATCATTCCCAGTGTTGCAATATGGTAATATTTACATTTTCATACAAGATGACAGCCTGTGGGTGCTTGGATCATTGTCACGTCTCCACTGCTGATCGAGACAGACAGAATGTGTGCGGACATGTCGGAGAGCTTGTGTGTGTGTTGCCTCAAACCAAACCATATGGCTGACTCGGAGTCATTCTCAGTTCCCCACAGCATTGACTAAACACTAGAATATGAGCTGAGCTGGCACAGTGACCTGATTTGTCACCATTCTTTCGACAGCTGTTAGTTCTGGACGCTTAGCGCTCTGGCCAGATGTTGCAGATCAGACAATATCAACACTAAAATCTGATTATTTGTTGTATATCTTACAGCCATTAGTAACGGCATTGATCATTATTATATTATTATATCCTGTCCTTTTACGCCATGCTGTTTTTCTAAACTGGACAAATTCTCAATAAAACGTCTGAGTTCTTTTACATGAAGAAATGAAACACTCAGGAAATGAATCAGTGATGAAAGAGTTCCTGTTACCACCTCGGAGTGGATTATTCCACGTATTTCTATATTTCCCCCATACCACAGCCATGTACCAATGAGTACAGTTTATTTTTTAACTAATAAAGATGTTTTGTTTGTTTATGGATACATGCAATGCTGTGGAAACAAAATCGGTTCCTGTTCTCACTTTAGCTACAGCAGCTGTAAAACTGGCACTGATCCCTCATCTTGTTTCTCTCTGAAGGTTTATGAGAAACAAATAAATGCGGACACTGGAGACTTCTTCCAGAACTGTTACACAAACAAACATTGTTTTTAATCAAGTCCTCATGAATGATCTGCTGCTATAGAAACAATAATAAACATAGGAATAAGTGATAAAGTGATTAAACTTCCTCTTCCTCAAGCTTATGCGTGATGCAACAGGCTGGCGTTATCTCAAGACTTGAACTTTTATACTCTATGATAGGACCAGTGATGGTGAGATTACATCAGCAGTGGAGTTTTTTTTGCCCGGTAACCTCCAAGTGGTGTTTCAAGTCCTTCCCTCAGGGTAGACACACCCTTCCTGTTGGAATCTCACCGTGTGTGTTGTGTGAATTGTGCCTCAGGGACAGTAAAGTACCCTCAGTGTCAGAGTGGCTCAAGGTTTTGGTTTTGGAGATGATTGAACATGGAACAGAATAAAAAAATGTGTAATGGGATGGGGGTTGTGGTAGCTTAGTGACTGGACCATTAGTTTAAATCGCAGGGCCACCAAACATCTGCTGTTGAGCCCTTTATCAAGTTGTATTAAAAATGTGTCTGTCAAATGGCATAAAATATTTTAGATAAAAAATAAATAGAGTTATGTAAATGCAAAAAAA
>NC_083481.1:1805000-1852500 GCF_030014155.1 Tachysurus vachellii | reverse complement strand
GCACTGCAACGAGCGATTGTGTACATGGTCAGAGGCATGCCTCATGCAGGGGGGAGTTTTCATACTTGTGTATGGGATTTTATTTAATAGATTAGATTTTTTAATACTTATGTACTGTAGTTGTTTTGTCTAACATCTAACATGGCACATCTAACATGGTCTCTGGTCCAAATGCTTTCTCATCTCACAGCATTGTGTAAAGATGTGAGCTGGTGTGTGAATCTTGCTGTATAATATATATACGGAACATAGCATCATGTCTCAGTGACCTAATATTCACTTATTAAAGAACAACACGTCGTTTTTTTTTATCCGTTTATAGTTAATGATGTTCTTGTTAACATCTGCAGAAGTTCCTGTTCTCATTCCCTCAGCATCCATGATTTTACAGTAAATTCTGTTATCTGTTTGTTTTTTATCCTTAGATTATTTGGAGCCCCTGTGAACCGCTAGTTACTACTGAAACGAGGTCATGAGATCATTTAAACATGCGACTTAGATCAGTTTTGAATAATCAACAGCAGTGTGGGAAAACGTTAATAGATTGCATGTAACAGCATAACGCAGACTTGTAGAACATCGAGGCTCTTCAGGTGATGCTCTTATAGGTTCCTAGCTCGACAGGTGTATGGATCGGCAGGTTGCTTTATAGATCGCCTCATAGCGTGTGTTCGATACTTGTACGTAAACATAAATCGAGGCGACATTGTCTGCAGCAACAACAAGGATTATACAAAAATTTTTCATGAATGCTTTACATATTTTAAAATCTTAAAGCTTGTTTCAACAATACCATATATGGCTTGTCATGAAATAATAAGTCATCTCCAGGTCTTCATTTGATGCTGTGTTATTTTTACCTACTGGCAAACCCATCTGAGGGTTTACGCTCACTAGACATTTTCCATAAATGTAGACCTATGCCGAGACAAATCATTAGGCAAAGCTGGTATTTTAAATAAATATTCTCAAGTTGTAACCTGCTGTGTGTAATGGAAGGTTTCCAGTCTAAACAATTATAATGAAAAGCCCTCAGTAACAGGGATCATGCAGTACTGGCTTAAAGAAAAATATTAGCATTAGGTTTTATTCAGTGCAGTGTAGTGTAAACACTGTTGATAATGAGGCAGTGGTGAAATTTCCTGAAAGAATAACAGTGACTCTTAGAGACTCCTACCTCTGACAGCAATGAGCCATCGTTCAGACAATTCTTATTCTTCTTTTTTTTTTTTTTTTTTTTGTAAAAGTGAGTGTTTGTCATACCATAGCTGGTGGAACCGGGGAACATTGCTCAATCTATCTTTTCTGAAACACCTCTGAAGCACAGTGCAACAGCACTGCTTCAGTTACAGTCATTGAAGTCTTTAATATAAATAAATAAATAAATAAATAAATAAAGACAGAAAGGACTGCTGTCCTCAGCGATGGCCCTAGGTTGACCGGTCATAAATTAGAGAGATCAAGCTACACTTCTCAAAAAAGATCCCAATAACAGGAAGTGCAAAGGATATATCAACTGATTTATTCAAACTGTACTATGTGTTTTATGTCAGAGTAAATGTTAAAAATGGGTCATGTGACATTCTTCCCTCCACGGCTGTGTTTTCAGGTACAGCGCAGCAGTTTGGTGGCTCACAGCTTTAGTGAATGTTTCCTGGCTTGAATGCTACTCGATTGCTGCTGGAGTATGTCCATTGCAGGCTTGACTGCCCAGGACATTTGTTTACCCCCACAAAGCCTCTTCCTGCATAGCAGTCAATGCCATAGCATGTCCAGAGCCAAGCCCTCCTGGAAATACGACCATGAACTTGACAAGTGAGTGTTACGGTGGGCCTTCAACGTGTTATTGTAAAGTGAGCCTTGAAGATGGATTAGTTTTGTTTGGCTCTGTCCATGCTCTGATAAACTCTCACAAATGTCATTGATTGTTTGACATGATTTTAGCTGGTTGCTTTAGCTCTGTGCAAAAAAGTGAAATGTTGATATTTTTCATCTTTCAGCTTCTACTTCAGTGTCGATGCCCCTGTAAATTGCAATGTCCAATCCAGGCAGCAGGTGCCTTCGTTCTTAGCAGGAGACAGTAAGCTAAACCTTTCTATCTGTGAAATAAAGACAGACAGTTTAATGCTTTGTATGTCATTACTGATTGTCTTCTTTCTTCTTTGTACAGAACACAGAGTCCCTTCTTATTCCCTGCACAGTCCCGGAGCCCAAGCGTTGCCTCCCAAAAAGTCCATACCCACACAGATCTGCATCTCCTCCACGTTTGTCCCACACACCCCAAGTCCCATTGAAGATGACCAGGTGGTCCCAGGCTTGCAACGACTCACCGTATCCGACCACATCTCCCCTCCTCAGACACCTAGTCGGGCAGCGAAGCCTCTTCCCCCAATCCCTTGCTCTGTGGACTTACTTCCTGACCAGACTGTGGACAGTGAGTTTGAGTTCTTTAACGGAGATGACAGTCGTTGTTTGGTATCTGATTCTTGCTCAAAGCCGTCCCATTTCCGCTATGGCATGCCTAGTCGACGGAGTTTAAGGGAATACGGACAAGTCAATTATGCCTATTTTGAAGGGCCACTGCCCCCTCAAAGGAAGCAACATCAGCAGTCAAAGAAAAAACAAGAACATGAGTCCCAGGAAAGCCTTCTTCCACAGCGAAGGGAACTGGAACAACATGAACACCAACAGCATCAGCACAAAGCGACGTGTCTACGACAGCAGGAGCGTGCCCAACGCAAACTCCGACGCTCCCATTCAGGCCCTGCAGGCTCCTACAACAAACCAGCTGCCCTTCGCCTGTCCTGTCATCACCGGAACGCGCAAGACCCGGACAAGCCCGAAGTTCCTCCTCGGGTCCCCATTCCCCCACGGCCTGTCAAGACTGGCGACTACCGCCGCTGGTCAGCAGAGGTCACCGCTGGGACATGTAGCGATGATGACCGACCTCCCAAAGTTCCCCCTAGAGAACCTCTGTCCAGCAGTATTCCCCGTGCGCCGAGCCCCAAAAGCCTTCCCACTTACCTCAACGGCAAAATGCCTCCCACCCAGAGCTTTGCCCCAGACCCCAAATATGTGAGTCGGGGTTTGCAGAGACAGAACAGCGAGGGTTCCCCCTGCATTTTACCGATCATGGAAAACGGCAGGAAGGCTAGCACGACGCACTACTTCCTGCTCCCGCAGCGACCCACGTATCTAGACAAGCATGAGAAGTACTTTGTGGACAGTGCTGCGAGTCGAAGGACAGAGGCCTCGGGCAGCAGTCTGGACTGGTCATGTGACCGCAAGAAGAAATCACACTCAGATCTCGTATAAGGCGAAGTTAATAGGACATGGACAATACTTCATTGTGTGAGGACCAAACAGACTCTTCTGCTGTTTCTAAGCAGTCGTTATAGTTGTTAAAGATTTACCCTAGTTTTTGAGAAAAAAAAAATTAGGGTAAGTTCCATACAACATGCAGTTACTGATGGTTTTATTTTTGTTATTGTTGTTATTATTGCTGTTCACAAAATGGAGACAGAACGGTGGTAAACAGTGGGAAAGTGCCGCGGCAAAGGCACTGGTCACACGATAACATCCCCAAATAATTATCTTTTATACATTTTATTAGCTCATTGTTCATTATGTGAAACCCAAGTGTTTAAAATGCAGATTATGCTGCAGTAGATGGGTATGAGCTGGTCTGGTACCTCATTTTATTCAGTGTTTTTTTTTATTTTATTTTACAGACTATGTTGCTAGTAGTCAGGTATTGCTTTGAAGATTGCTGCTTCTGTGGCCGGCGGCGAGCCGCGGAGCGTCGCAGGTGAAACTGTGGAGGGACGCCGAGTCAGTAGACCATCTGTTCAGTTTGTGTCGAACATTAAATATGAAGTATGCCTAGGCCGAAGTATTTTGTGGCCGGAGGATTGAAGGATATCGATATGACACCTGACTGTTTCATTGTTCTTTCATGAAGTTGGAAATGTATGCTGTTTAGCCCCTGGATCACTAGTGCTCTTATCTGTGGTATGGAAACTGTGGAGTTTGTGTGTGTGTGTGTGTGTGTGCGTGTGCGTGTGTGTGTGTGTGTGTGTGTGTGTGTTTGTGTGTGTGTGAATGGATATGGATGACCCATCTTTGTCAGATTTGATTGTAAAAACTGCAGTGTGCATGTTACATAGGAATGGCTTAAATGTAGCATTTGTGTTCATCTTTCTGCACAGACAATTTTGAAATGCTTCACATTCAGGAAATGCACCAACAATATCTTTTATTTTTCTTTGAAAACACATAACACAAGCTTAGGTTGCTGATTAACCGCAGTTTTTGCAAGTTTCTTTGATAGAATATGCGAACAATATTAGATCTGATGGTTCCTTATAAACCCAGGTTGGCAGTGAGAACATAGACACCTGGCGTGTATATACAGGAGCTCCTCCCGCATTTTCATGGCTTTTAAATCGCAAAACTACCTCTAATGTGACTTTTGAAATTTGTGGGTGAGGGACAAAAATCTTTGATCTGTTGCTCAGTACAAAGTCAATTAAAAAGAAACAAAAGAAGCAAATCTACTCTGCAATCGTTACCCAATTAAAAAAATAAAAATATAATCCCAGGTATCAAATTGGGCTCATAATTTTCCCATGAATTAATTGAGTTTCTTTCTAAAACTCAGCCCTGCATATTTGTTGCGCAAAACCCCCCCAGGTCTTTGCTCTTTTGCCGTCGTCTTTGAATAGCTGTGAATAAGCTGTGAGTCAGAGTTGTGAATAGGCCTGTCCTACCTCCCATAGTGGGAATGAAAAATCATTCTCTTTATTAATATCCCATTATCTCAGAACGATAACGAATTGTTCATGCACCCGGTAGAAAAGTGTTTATGATCTGAAGCTGTTTCCTCTTCCATGCATTTCCAGGAATACCAGTAGCTCTCTATTTTTGATTAAGCATTGAGCACTCAAGCTCAAACCTTGTCTCTGATTAAGATAAAGGCGTATTTAAACCCGCATACACGGCTCTGTCCATGTCTAGCACAATTGGCCGACTCAACAAAACAAAACCGACTTTCCTGTTCCGTGTGCAAGCATACCTATCAGACATGATTGCTGTGGGTGTGGGCCTCAGAGACTTTGGCTGCTGGCAGCAGGTAAATGAGTTGTTTTATTGTTATATATTGTTATATAATGGTTATACACCATTGTGATTACTCAGTAAATGTAGCAGGTGCATCGTAGTTACCTTGAGAATAATGATTTAAAAAACAGAAAACAAGCTCAGAAGTCAATCATCTACACACAAATCAGGAACGTGCGTAACTGATGCCACTTTCTTTTATTTTTTGTAGTGTCCCTTTTTTTAATTTTTTTTTTTTTTTTTACAAAATTCATTTATCAGAAAATGTTTACATTGTACTATTTAATCTTTGACCTGTTTCCTATGTCTTATCTAAAAGAAATGAAGGCAAGTTCAAGAAAAAAAAATGATTGATGTTTTCTGCTGTTGTATGGAAGAAGTAAAAAAAATGCACTGAGAGAGAGCAGTATATTGTGATGTGTAAAAGTATTTAACACAGTCCTCTTAGCTACACTGAATAGTGCTGTGTGTAGTATAGCTCCTAAAGGAAAAAAGAAAATAAACACTTATTTATGAACCGTGTTTGTGCTTGAATCTTGATGTCCTGTTCTATCTCAGTTTGTAAAAGATGGTCTAAGCACAAAGATATTGCTGTTTTGCCTGTTTTATCGCCCACGCCCTCATGCGCTGCCTCATTACTATTGGCCTTGTTCCAGGCAGAAGGAAGGTGAATTACGTCTCCCAACTGCTGATCTCAAATCAGCACACAAATATATATTTAAAAAAAAAATACTGATTAGGGTCTGATTTCACACAGGGGTGTTAAGGCCACATCCGTATTACAGAACAAATTGTACCAGAAGTATCAATCGCACACACACACACACACACATACACACACAACACCCTTACATTACTTACATTAGGTTCATTCCCTTCGTTACAAATTGTAATTGTCATTGTAAATCTTTTGCCTCCAATTCAAGGATTATTTTATTTTTTTGTGAATGAGCTGAGTATGCAGTCATCACAGTTTTGAGGCTGTTACGAATGTTAATTACTTTATACGTCGTGAGATAAGAACATTTACTTTTATTGTATAATAACTTTATCACTTTGCTGCGTTGTTAGTCTGTGGAAATAGAAGCTGGTGATTCATTATCCAAAACGTTTTACAAACGTCTAAAAACATTATCTCATAACAGGGAACGTGCTGATAATGGCTGTTTTCATGGCAACCTCATCGTTATTAATTTTGATAGAATCATATTTAAATGTTACTAATAACAATGTTACTGCTTCTACTATAAAAACAGTGACACACTACATTACCATAAAACAAACATTAATTACCGAGTTAGGTAGTTACATCACCAAAACATAAACTTAAATAATAATAGTAATAATGCTGTAAGTCAACATTAGCCTATAAACTGTCTAATGATGCTTTAATCAAGAATTTCACAAATCATACGGTGGGTGCCAATATTTTGAGTTCAACACAAACATAATTTATGTTAATTTGTGTGGAATATAATGCATATGTAGTTAACGTTTAAACAAATATCAATAAGTACACATTAACTGAGTAAACATTAAAAGAATTACAGGTGATTTAAGCTGAACTTTATGGTTTGCTAATGTTACCTGATGCAGTAAATAAGTAATGATTAATACACAACAGCATGGTGTGACGAAGAGGACTTCCTGTTTCCATTCTGAAGTTAACTGTTTTCCTAAAAATGCATGGCCCAAAGTTTAGTTTCTCATATATATATATATTCATTAGAAAAACAACACATCTCATCATGTAATACAGCTTTAATGCTGAAACTCAAATTACTGACACTGGAAACTTCTTCCATAGATGTTACATTTGCATACACTATCACTGTTAAAAACAATTTGTTTTTTAATCTGTTTATTATTAAACTCAGATTATATCTAGTGTCCAGTAGTGTAAGCTTGGAAGAACCTGGACTATAGCATGCAATCTTCTGTAAGCTTCAGTAGGCCAAAGCTTTAACTGTTGAGTCTTCACTGACAAGACTTCAAGTCAAGTCAAGAAGCTTTTATTGTCATTTCAACCATATATATATATATATATATATATATATATATATATATATATATATATATATATATATATATATACAGTAATCAGACCCACTTACAGAGACAGTGATGTCCCTCTTGTTGTATTTGAAGTCACAAACTCGTACATGGGGTGATTCACTGTTGATTTGTGTAATACGGTTGTCAGTGGGCCTGTGTGCTCTTAGCTACACACCATACTGCAGCTGATTCCTGTTTCTACAGTTCATTAATCGCACCGGCTCCACAGGCACAGTGACCCAAATTCATCGCCGGTCTCCCTTTAGGCGTTAGTTAGTGAGCACTCTGCTGGTGGTACACCACAATTTATTACCGTTTAATAATTGAACCAATTATTCAACCATGAATCCAGTCTTCCCTCTCAGACCTACTAAAAGAAGCCCAGAGAGAAGAGCATTTATATTGTAATGTAACTTACTATGATGGATTAGAAATGCTTAAAGGGTATTTCTAAGTAAGTTCACTGCACAATTTGTGAATGTTTTGGGGATAAACATATCGTACACACAAACGACAAAAAACCCTGGTGCGCCGAGGCATCAATACAATTCATTATAAATTTGAAGCTCCTGACGGATCAGCTTCATACGACAATGATGGGGTAGCTCCTACTAGGATGACCCCATCTATATCCACAGTTCACAAGGGCACAAAAATGATGGAAATCACCAACTTCATCACAAGTGATATGCAATGGGAAATTTCAGTGCAAAGGGTTTTCACAACCCTGTCATTTAAGTTGAAAGCACTTAGTGACTAATGTTTATCTCATGGGTTAAAGGCCTGGTGGTGGCAGCTTGGTGGACCAGGAATTTGAAGTGAACTACGACGTCCCCTCTCTCATCCAAACACCAGATGACAGAAAATCTTTGGACAGAATTGAGTACAGATCCATAGTGGTGTAAAACCTATGGTAATAAAGATTTTTCAATTTACTGCTTTGTCACATGCCGATAAGTGACTCACCAGTGAGGCATAGGATTTAATTAACAGCGTACATTCATCTGCCAGGATACATAAACAGTGCAGATATTATCAGTTTATCTATCACTTGTTTTCAGTTTGTTGATCATGTAATAACAGGCAAACACCGGCCAGGTCATTTATGACAGGTCTGTTTTATGAGACAGCATGGATAGATCTGCATATGTGCAATATTATTTTTTTTGTTGTTTATATATTTATTTTTATTAAAAACATACACATTTGAGATCGTAGTGCAACAAATAGTGGGAGAAAATAAATTCTGATATAAAACACAACAAACACAAAAATCTATTGTTTTCTGTAATGTGCATTTACTGACCCATACTGCCATCTGGCGGATATAATCAACAGAGGGGAGGGAGATACTTTTTTCTTTCCATTTACACCACATCCAGAAGTGTTTTAGTCCCTTTAATCCCAGAGCAGTTTTGTATGATTACTAAGTTTAAATTATTAAATAATGATACGTCAGATATTTCCACTTATCAAATACGTTATAGCAGCTATAAAGAGTCGTTCCTTCAACATATTTTCTTTATTCTGCCTTTGAATTTTAAAGACAGGACAAAACAAAAACAATCAATCAATCAATCAATCAAACAAACAAACAAACAAACAAACAAACAAACAAACAAACAAATAAAAACTCATAGTCATGTTACAGAGAGACTGAAAAAAATTTTAAACTCCGCTTTTTAAAATTTAAAAAGCTCCGGAAAGCTTTAAACAAATCCCTGACACTGGAGACTCCTTCCACATGTTAAACTTCTCTTTAATGTTAATACTGAAAATTAATCAAAACCATTTTACCAATCAGAATGACAGACTTAAATGAGAATTATTTAGCTGCTTATATATTAGTTTCTCTTAAAGTATAAACATAATGTATAAACAGGTGAGTAAATCTTAATACCAGGATTATAAAGGCTGTTTTTCAGTCAGCTTGTATGTGAGCAGAACTGATTAATAAATTAAACACACCTGTGAGTTACTAATTAGAGCTGCAGGGTATATTTTAAAAAACATATCCAGCTCACACTCAGCTTGCAAAGTCATAATTACGCCCTGGAGTCATCAGTAAGAAAGCGTGGTGGAATCAGTGGATGGAAAAATAAAAGGATATAATATGTAAAGTTTACAGTGGCTTCATAAATAGATTAAAATCATAAATAAGCAAAACACAACTGATGCACATTCTAAGTGCTTCATTTCTAGAAGCAGACTTCTAAATTCCTTTTTTGCAGTATATTCGGAGAACATCCTGGAGAACTTGAATGCACAGAAACACGACGTTGTCTCAAGACCTTCTCAAATCCTCCGAGATCGTCAGAGGGAGAAATCAAACCGGTCCAGCAGCATTGGAAGCTAGTTCATGTCTATGACGTTCCATCATGTAGTACATAAGAAATAAATATTGTCTAAAGTAATAATCTATAAGCTATTATTTGTATTTTCTTTGGAAGTGTTCCAAAATGATAATGTAACCTACAAATCTGTACTAGTGTAATCATTTCACATCAGAATAAAATTGAGAGATATAGATTTAAAGTCCTCTGTCACAGTTATTTACTGTGTAGGAAAGACAGCATAGCTTCAGAAAGATATGGATAAAATCATGGCTTTGCTTCTGTTATTGTATCTTCACCTAAGAGAAGGAAAAGAGAAATAACATGAAACATAATATATCAAATATCGTTTGATTCTAAAACAAATTTAACACAGTATTACCAGGAGAGTAAATGCAAGAGCTTACACCTTACTCATGTCACTGCCATGTTTTTAAAAGTTCTAGTAATATTTAAGTACAGTTATATAGAAAGTAAGATTAAGTCTGTTTTTTTTTTTTAAAGTACTGTTTTGTTGTTGTTGTTGTTGTTGTTAATCAACTGGAGAGCTTCTCAGTATTATTTTGTATACAGAACACTTACCTTACAAATAAGGTATCAACATTCTCAAAATATCAGTTAAATACTCCAGCCTCTGCATCTCGTAGATCGTTATGCATAGTGTACTTCTGAAGATGACCTTGAATGAAATATTCCAATTAAATAACACTTCTGATTGTTTATTTAGATTAACATCATTCAAATGAGCATGAAATAAAACAACTTAAATTTTTTACCTCTCTCTGTGAAGTCGAAGAAGTAGTCACCAAACAAGCCCGAACTACTCGAATCATAACTGCTGCTCAAAGACCTATAAGAATAGAGAATTATCTTTATATCTATTTGTTATATTTATTACACAGCACTGGTGAGTTCTGGATTCTGATTGGTCAATAGATGTTGATTCATTTTCTATAATAGCAGCTCTGACAGTAGTGAAGCTCCAAATGACAGGTTTATTGATTATTTAATGCTCTCCTTCTGATAGGTTCATTCATCATCTTCTACCGCTTATCTGAACTACCTCGGGTCACGGGTAGCCTGTGCCTATCTCAGGCGTCATCGGGCATCAAGGCAGGATACACCCTGGACGGAGTGCCAACCCATCGCAGGGCACACACACCTTCTGATAGGTTATTCCATATATTTCCATATTAATGCCTCATGTTGGGTCTGGTACAATGAAGAGTAAGAATGTGTGTTGAAATTTCCTATAAGGAGACGTTTGTCTAACATTTTTTGGAAGGAGTCTCCAGTGTCAGCACTTTGAAACAGAGATCGTTAGGACACAGGAGTTTACAGATTCTTGATAAAAAGATAGTTTCCAGTTTATTCAAGAGAAAGTCAGTGAACTTTCGACTGCTATTTTATGATTGATAACAGAAACAAACTTGTTTCCTGGATTTTTCACATTAAATGTAATAAGAAACAAATGAAGTATAAATTTTCATTCTTTAATAAATAAGACTAGAGGCAAATTGCTATTATATAAGAGGAATAAAAAACTTCCAGATGTGCTGTTAGAGGGAAAATAATCAACTTAACCCCACATTAATACACCACTGTGTCATTGATTATTTTACTATAACACAGCGTAGTATTCTAAATACTTTTTAGTCTGTTTAAAATGGGACAAAATTGTACACTTTTGTCAGTAGTTCCTTTTGCTAGAGAGATTCTTACCAGCATCTACAGCGCCTCAGTCGTACTACTACAATCCCGATTGTCACAGTTATGAAAAGAAGAAGGGCAGCTCCTAAACTCCCGAAGAGAGCGCCATAAAACCCTGCACCTCTGTGGAAAAGCTCGCACTGTGGACCGTAGTATTCTTGAAAAGAAGACTTGTAGCATCTGATAGAGTTAAAAAGCACAGTGAAATGTTACTTTCCAAGAATTCCAAGAATGGCACAAGTCATAAAAGATGCACTTGGTTAGAGATTAGATACTTACAGGCACATCGGGCCAGTTTTCATGTTCACACAATCTCCGTGAGCGTTGCAGTATCTGGGGTTATGTTTGCATGGCCCCTCACACTCCCAGGCACCTTCCACCAAATTCAGTGTGTAATTGGCAAAATCCGAACTGCAATTCAAGTATGGTTTCAGGTCTGAAATATCTTATTTAGCAGGAAAAAAAAACAATTCGTTTTTAATTAGATATGATAAACCATTGATATGATTACATTGACATAATTAGATATAATAAACCATTGAGAAATCCTTGTTTAAAGATCAAACTGGAGAAATTTCTGCTATCCTTTTTCTGAAGCTATGGGAATTATTACTTACATTCTATTTCAGCTGTCTGCATTAGAACCGCTACACCCTGAACAGAAACATTTCCAAGTGCTTCACTTAAATCTGGACTATCAAACAACTTTTTCAGTGAGGGTTCTAGATCCTTGTTGAGAAAACCTATTTGGGATTGGTTGTTGGGATAGTTGTACTCTGCAATGCTTTCGACAATGATGCTACCAGGTCTGTGGAAAAATTTGATATTGGATTACAATAGGTCACAACAGAGATTTGCAATAACCATATTAGAAAAAATGGAAACAGGAGAGACAGGGTAGTTTCCTTCTGAACTAGCTCGAGTATCAAGTATTTGCTGTGAAGTGTAATCATCATGACCATAACCTATAAAATGCATAAAATGCACACCATCATGCTCATCCTCTAGGCATTCTTGCCAACCCAAATGCACCCTTGTGGCCTTTTGGTCCTTCATCCAGTTGCAGACCAACAGTACACCATTCTGCTTTTCCCTTCTGCATCCTTTCATTCTTTAATTTGCATGTTGTTATGTGTTTCTGCTCACTACAGTGTGGTGATTATTTGAGCTACTATATCTTTCCTGGCAATCATTCTGTGTAAACTCTAGAGACTATTGAGTGTCAAATTCCCAGGTGATCAGCAGTTTCTGAAATACCCAAACCAGCATCCATTCTGTTTGATCAGCTTCCAACACATAAATGTTTAGCTACATGGTGTCTTAAATCCAGGGTGAGTGTGATGTAGGCGGGAGTTTTTATGGGTGACATATGTGGGGTAGTGGTCACAAACTGCCAACTATGCTGTTGGTATATGGCAAGGAATTCATCAAACCAGAATAATGCACTATATCTTAAGGAAACCACCCTGAAAGGAACTTACAATAATCTGAGGATCTTTACATCTCTGAAATTTTGTGGTGCTGCTCTTCTGCAAATTCCAGAAAGCTGCAAAAACATTTAAGACTAGTTATAAAAAAAAAATAAATAAATAAAGGAAGGTTGAACTTGTCAATCTTTAGAAGAGAAACTAATCTACATACCCCATGTGATAAAACTGAAATCAAATTTTTGGATGCCTCAGAATTTAAATTGCCATAGTCAGTATTATATTCCTTTAAAATTCTCAAAGAAATGTTTGCCTTTCTTGTTGGTCTCTCCTCAGCTGCAATTAATTCAGGTATTTCATTATTATTCAAACATATGAAACAAATGATCACAATACAGAAAAAAAACTACTGTTAAGTAAAAGGAAAATATATACTTACATAATATAACAGGTCTTGTGTTAACTGCAAAACTACATGAATCACCGTAAGTGTAATCACTGCAAATGCATTGACATAATTCAGAAGTCACATTAAAGAAACATGGTGCTCCATTACACTGGCAATCTGTACAGCTGTTTACGGTGATAGTTGATGGAGAAGATGGACTTGTCAATACAGAATTTTGTGAACTAGTAGAAGGTAATGTTGTGGATTGATTCACTTGATCAGCTGTAGATCCAAGAAAAGAAGTTGCACTGTTGGTAGAGGATAGATTTGATATACTTGATGTGTACTCTGTTGAAGTTGGTTCTGTAGTGTCAGAACTGACGGATGGATAATGTGTTAAAGGCATAGATGTCGAGTGGGTGGATGTCGTTGAATGGACAGCATCGCTTGAGGTGGACAAAGTGGAATGAGCTGATGCCTCTGATGTTAAAGTTGTTGCTGAGTCCATAGTTGATTGAGATTGCGTCCCTTCAGTTGAAAACTCTGAACTTACTTGTGTGGACACTTCCTTTGTAGGAAGTGTTTCCGTTGTAATTTCTGTGAAAGATGTTAGTATAGCTGTGGACATGTGTTCAGTTGTTGAAAATGAAGCCATGGTTTCATCTGTGGATGGAAATGCTGATGATTGCTGGATTGTGTTGTCTGGTGAAGGTGAAGATTCAGAAGTCTGTCCAGTTAGGATAGTTGATGTGTATTCTGGTGAAGTTGGTTCTCCAGTTTCGGAACTGCCTGGATAAGGTGTTAAATGCATGGTAGTTGAGTAGGTGGATGGTGTTGAATATACATTTTCAGTTGAGAACACAGTGGAATGTGGCGAGTCCACTGTTGCAGACACTATTGGACTTGTTTGGATTGTGCTTTCTGTTACTGTGGTCACTACTGATGTTGTGGATACATCGGTTGTAGGAAATGTTTCAGTTGGACTTGTTGTGAATGATGGTAGTATGGTTGTGGTATTGTGTTCAGTTGTTGGAGGTGCCGATGAGTGCTGGCTGGTTTGGGCTGGTTCAGGTGAAGTCTCTCCAATTACTATACTTGATGTGTACTCTGATGAAGTTGGTTCTGTAGTGTCAGAACTGAAGGATGGATAATGTGTTAAAGGCATAGATGTCGAGTGGGTGGATGTCGTTGAATGGACAGCATCGCTTGAGGTGGACAAAGTGGAATGAGCTGATTCCTCTGATGTTAAAGTTGTTGCTGAGTCAATAGTTGATTGAGATTGCGTCCCTTCAGTTGAAAACTCCGAAGTTACTTGTGTGGACACTTCCTTTGTAGGAAGCGTTTCCGTTGTAATTTCTGTGAATGATGTTAGTATAGCTGTGGACATGTGTTCAGTTGTTGAAAATGAAACCATGGTTTCATCTGTGGATGGAAATGCTGATGATTGTTGGATTGTTTGGTCTGGTGAAGGTGAAGATTCGGAAGTCTGTCCAGTTAGGATATTTGATGTGTACTCTGGTGAAGTTGGTTCTCCAGTTTCGGAACTGCCTGGATAAGGTGTTAAGGGCATGGATGTTGAGTAGGTGGATGGTGTTGAATAGACATTTTCAGTTGAGTACACAGTGGAATGTGGCGACTCCTCTGTTGCAGACACTATTGAACTTGTTCGGATTGTGCTTTCTGTTACTGTGGTCACTACTGATGTTGTGGATACATCGGTTGTAGGAAATATTTCAGTTGGACTTGTTGTGAATGATGGTAGTATGGTTGTGGTATTGTGTTCAGTTGTTGGAGGTGCCGATGAGTGCTGGCTGGTTTGGGCTGGTTCAGGTGAGGTCTCTCCAATTACTATACTTGATGTGTAGTCTGTTGAAGTTGGTTCTGTAGTGTCAGAACTGACAGATGGATAATGTGTTAAAGGCATAGATGTCGAGTGGGTGGATGTCGTTGAATGGACAGCATCGCTTGAGGTGGACAAAGTGGAATGAGCTGATTCCTCTGATGTTAAAGTTGTTGCTGAGTCAATAGTTGATTGAGATTGCGTCCCTTCAGTTGAAAACTCCGAAGTTACTTGTGTGGACACTTCCTTTGTAGGAAGCGTTCCTGTTGTAATTTCTGTGAATGATGTTAGTATAGCTGTGGACATGTGTTCAGTTGTTGAAAATGAAGCCATGGTTTCATCTGTGGATGGAAATGCTGATGATTGCTGGATTGTGTTGTCTGGTGAAGGTGAAGATTCAGAAGTCTGTCCAGTTAGGATAGTTGATGTGTACTCTGGTGAAGTTGGCTCTCCAGTTTCGGAACTGCCTGGATAAGGTGTTAAGGGCATGGAAGTTGAGTAGGTGGATGGTGTTGAATAGACATTTTCAGTTGAGAACACAGTGGAATGTGGCGACTCCTCTGTTGCAGACTCTATTGGACTTGTTTGGATTGTGCTTTCTGTTACTGTGGTCACTACTGATGTTGTGGATACATCGGTTGTAGGAAATGTTTCAGTTGGACTTGTTGTGAATGATGGTAGTATGGTTGTGGTATTGTGTTCAGTTGTTGGAGGTGCCGATGAGTGCTGGCTGGTTTGGGCTGGTTCAGGTGAAGTCTCTCCAATTACTATACTTGATGTGTACTCTGTTGAAGTTGGTTCTGTAGTGTCAGAACTGACGGATGGATAAGGTGTTAAAGGCATAGATGTCGAGTGGGTGGATGTCGTTGAATGGACAGCATCGCTTGAGGTGGACAAAGTGGAATGAGCTGATTCCTCTGATGTTAAAGTTGTTGCTGAGTCAATAGTTGATTGAGATTGCGTCCCTTCAGTTGAAAACTCCGAAGTTACTTGTGTGGACACTTCCTTTGTAGGAAGCGTTTCTGTTGTAATTTCTGTGAATGATGTTAGTATAGCTGTGGACATGTGTTCAGTTGTTGAAAATGAAGACATGGTTTCATCTGTGGATGGAAATGCTGATGATTGCTGGATTGTGTTGTCTGGTGAAGGTGAAGATTCAGAAGTCTGTCCAGTTAGGATAGTTGATGTGTAATCTGGTGAAGTTGGTTCTCCAGTTTCGGAACTGCCTGGATAAGGTGTTAAGGGCATGGAAGTTGAGTAGGTGGATGGTGTTGAATATACATTTTCAGTTGAGAACACAGTGGAATGTGGCGACTCCACTGTTGCAGACACTATTGGACTTGTTTGGATTGTGCTTTCTGTTACTGTGGTCACTACTGATGTTGTGGATACATCGGTTGTAGGAAATGTTTCAGTTGGACTTGTTGTGAATGATGGTAGTATGGTTGTGGTATTGTGTTCAGTTGTTGGAGGTGCTGATGAGTGCTGGCTGGTTTGGGCTGGTTCAGGTGAAGTCTCTCCAATTATTATACTTGATGTGAACTCTGTTGAAGTTGGTTCTGTAGTGTCAGAACTGACAGATGGATAATGTGTTAAAGGCATAGATGTCGAGTGGGTGGATGTCGTTGAATGGACAGCATCGCTTGAGGTGGACAAAGTGGAATGAGCTGATTCCTCTGATGTTAAAGTTGTTGCTGAGTCAATAGTTGATTGAGATTGCGTCCCTTCAGTTGAAAACTCTGAACTTACTTGTGTGGACACTTCCTTTGTAGGAAGCGTTTCTGTTGTAATTTCTGTGAATGATGTTAGTATAGCTGTGGACATGTGTTCAGTTGTTGAAAATGAAATCATGGTTTCATCTGTGGATGGAAATGCTGATGATTGCTGGATTGTTTGGTCTGTTGAAGGTGAAGATTCAGAAGTCTGTCCAGTTAGGATACTTGATGTGAACTCTGTTGAAGTTGGTTCTGTAGTGTCAGAACTGACGGATGGATAAGGTGTTAAAGGCATAGATGTCGAGTGGGTGGATGTCGTTGAATGGACAGCATCGCTTGAGGTGGACAAAGTGGAATGAGCTGATTCCTCTGATGTTAAAGTTGTTGCTGAGTCAATAGTTGATTGAGATTGCGTCCCTTCAGTTGAAAACTCCGAAGTTACTTGTGTGGACACTTCCTTTGTAGGAAGCGTTTCTGTTGTAATTTCTGTGAATGATGTTAGTATAGCTGTGGACATGTGTTCAGTTGTTGAAAATGAAGACATGGTTTCATCTGTGGATGGAAATGCTGATGATTGCTGGATTGTGTTGTCTGGTGAAGGTGAAGATTCGGAAGTCTGTCCAGTTAGGATAGTTGATGTGTAATCTGGTGAAGTTGGTTCTCCAGTTTCGGAACTGCCTGGATAAGGTGTTAAGGGCATGGAAGTTGAGTAGGTGGATGGTGTTGAATATACATTTTCAGTTGAGAACACAGTGGAATGTGGCGACTCCACTGTTGCAGACACTATTGGACTTGTTTGGATTGTGCTTTCTGTTACTGTGGTCACTACTGATGTTGTGGATACATCGGTTGTAGGAAATGTTTCAGTTGGACTTGTTGTGAATGATGGTAGTATGGTTGTGGTATTGTTTTCAGTTGTTGGAGGTGCTGATGAGTGCTGGCTGGTTTGGGCTGGTTCAGGTGAAGTCTCTCCAATTACTATACTTGATGTGTACTCTGTTGAAGTTGGTTCTGTAGTGTCAGAACTGACGGATGGATAATGTGTTAAAGGCATAGATGTCGAGTGGGTGGATGTCGTTGAATGGACAGCATCGCTTGAGGTGGACAAAGTGGAATGAGCTGATTCCTCTGATGTTAAAGTTGTTGCTGAGTCAATAGTTGATTGAGATTGCGTCCCTTCAGTTGAAAACTCTGAACTTTCTTGTGTGGACACTTCCTTTGTAGGAAGCGTTTCTGTTGTAATTTCTGTGAATGATGTTAGTATAGCTGTGGACATGTGTTCAGTTGTTGAAAATGAAACTATGGTTTCATCTGTGGATGAAAATGCTGATGATTGCTGGATTGTTTGGTCTGTTGAAGGTGAAGATTCGGAAGTCTGTCCAGTTAGGATATTTGATGTGTACTTTGGTGAAGTTGGTTCTCCAGTTTCGGAACTGCCTGGATAAGGTGTTAAGGGCATGGATGTTGAGTAGGTGGATGGTGTTGAATAGACATTTTCAGTTGAGTACACAGTGGAATGTGGCGACTCCTCTGTTGCAGACACTATTGGACTTGTTCGGATTGTGCTTTCTGTTACTGTGGTCACTACTGATGTTGTGGATACATCGGTTGTAGGAAATATTTCAGTTGGACTTGTTGTGAATGATGGTAGTATGGTTGTGGTATTGTGTTCAGTTGTTGGAGGTGCCGATGAGTGCTGGCTGGTTTGGGCTGGTTCAGGTGAAGTCTCTCCAATTACTATACTTGATGTGTACTCTGTTGAAGTTGGTTCTGTAGTGTCAGAACTGACAGATGGATAATGTGTTAAAGGCATAGATGTCGAGTGGGTGGATGTCGTTGAATGGACAGCATCGCTTGAGGTGGACAAAGTGGAATGAGCTGATTCCTCTGATGTTAAAGTTGTTGCTGAGTCAATAGTTGATTGAGATTGCGTCCCTTCAGTTGAAAACTCCGAAGTTACTTGTGTGGACACTTCCTTTGTAGGAAGCGTTTCCGTTGTAATTTCTGTGAATGATGTTAGTATAGCTGTGGACATGTGTTCAGTTGTTGAAAATGAAGCCATGGTTTCATCTGTGGATGGAAATGCTGATGATTGCTGGATTGTGTTGTCTGGTGAAGGTGAAGATTCAGAAGTCTGTCCAGTTAGGATAGTTGATGTGTACTCTGGTGAAGTTGGCTCTCCAGTTTCGGAACTGCCTGGATAAGGTGTTAAGGGCATGGAAGTTGAGTAGGTGGATGGTGTTGAATAGACATTTTCAGTTGAGAACACAGTGGAATGTGGCGACTCCTCTGTTGCAGACTCTATTGGACTTGTTTGGATTGTGCTTTCTGTTACTGTGGTCACTACTGATGTTGTGGATACATCGGTTGTAGGAAATGTTTCAGTTGGACTTGTTGTGAATGATGGTAGTATGGTTGTGGTATTGTGTTCAGTTGTTGGAGGTGCCGATGAGTGCTGGCTGGTTTGGGCTGGTTCAGGTGAAGTCTCTCCAATTACTATACTTGATGTGTACTCTGTTGAAGTTGGTTCTGTAGTGTCAGAACTGACGGATGGATAAGGTGTTAAAGGCATAGATGTCGAGTGGGTGGATGTCGTTGAATGGACAGCATCGCTTGAGGTGGACAAAGTGGAATGAGCTGATTCCTCTGATGTTAAAGTTGTTGCTGAGTCAATAGTTGATTGAGATTGCGTCCCTTCAGTTGAAAACTCCGAAGTTACTTGTGTGGACACTTCCTTTGTAGGAAGCGTTTCCGTTGTAATTTCTGTGAATGATGTTAGTATAGCTGTGGACATGTGTTCAGTTGTTGAAAATGAAGCCATGGTTTCATCTGTGGATGGAAATGCTGATGATTGCTGGATTGTGTTGTCTGGTGAAGGTGAAGATTCAGAAGTCTGTCCAGTTAGGATAGTTGATGTGTACTCTGGTGAAGTTGGCTCTCCAGTTTCGGAACTGCCTGGATAAGGTGTTAAGGGCATGGAAGTTGAGTAGGTGGATGGTGTTGAATAGACATTTTCAGTTGAGAACACAGTGGAATGTGGCGACTCCTCTGTTGCAGACTCTATTGGACTTGTTTGGATTGTGCTTTCTGTTACTGTGGTCACTACTGATGTTGTGGATACATCGGTTGTAGGAAATGTTTCAGTTGGACTTGTTGTGAATGATGGTAGTATGGTTGTGGTATTGTTTTCAGTTGTTGGAGGTGCTGATGAGTGCTGGCTGGTTTGGGCTGGTTCAGGTGAAGTCTCTCCAATTACTATACTTGATGTGTACTCTGTTGAAGTTGGTTCTGTAGTGTCAGAACTGACGGATGGATAAGGTGTTAAAGGCATAGATGTCGAGTGGGTGGATGTCGTTGAATGGACAGCATCGCTTGAGGTGGACAAAGTGGAATGAGCTGATTCCTCTGATGTTAAAGTTGTTGCTGAGTCAATAGTTGATTGAGATTGCGTCCTTTCAGTTGAAAACTCCGAACTTACTTGTGTAGACACTTCCTTTGTAGGAAGCGTTTCTGTTGTAATTTCAGTGAATGATGGTAGTATAGCTGTGGACATGTGTTCAATTGTTGAAAATGAAGCCATGGTTTCATCTGTGGATGGAAATGCTGATGATTGCTGGATTGTTTGGTCTGGTGAAGGTGAAGATTCAGAAGTCTGTCCAGTTAGGATACTTGATGTGTACTCTGATGAAGTTGGTTCTGTAGTGTCAGAACTGACGGATGGATAAGGTGTTAAAGGCATAGATGTCGAGTGGGTGGATGTCGTTGAATGGACAGCATCGCTTGAGGTGGACAAAGTGGAATGAGCTGATTCCTCTGATGTTAAAGTTGTTGCTGAGTCAATAGTTGATTGAGATTGTGCCCCTTCAGTTGAGAACTCCGAACTTACTTGTGTGGACACTTCCTTTGTAGGAAGCGTTTCCGTTGTAATTTCTGTGAATGATGGTAGTATAGCTGTGGACATGTGTTCAGTTGTTGAAAATGAAGCCATGGTTTCATCTGTGGATGGAAATGCTGATGATTGCTGGATTGTTTGGTCTGGTGAAGGTGAAGATTCAGAAGTCTGTCCAGTTAGGATACTTGATGTGTACTCTGATGAAGTTGGTTCTGTAGTGTCAGAACTGACGGATGGATAAGGTGTTAAAGGCATAGATGTCGAGTGGGTGGATGTCGTTGAATGGACAGCATCGCTTGAGGTGGACAAAGTGGAATGAGCTGATTCCTCTGATGTTAAAGTTGTTGCTGAGTCAATAGTTGATTGAGATTGCGTCCTTTCAGTTGAAAACTCCGAACTTACTTGTGTGGACACTTCCTTTGTAGGAAGCGTTTCCGTTGTAATTCCTGTGAATGAAGTTAGTATAGCTGTGGACATGTGTTCAGTTGTTGAAAATGAAGCCATGGTTTCATCTGTGGATGGAAATGCTGATGATTGCTGGATTGTTTGGTCTGGTGAAGGTGAAGATTCAGAAGTCTGTCCAGTTAGGATACTTGATGTGTACTCTGATGAAGTTGGTTCTGTAGTGTCAGAACTGACGGATGGATAAGGTGTTAAAGGCATAGATGTCGAGTGGGTGGATGTCGTTGAATGGACAGCATCGCTTGAGGTGGACAAAGTGGAATGAGCTGATTCCTCTGATGTTAAAGTTGTTGCTGAGTCAATAGTTGATTGAGATTGCGTCCCTTCAGTTGAAAACTCCGAAGTTACTTGTGTGGACACTTCCTTTGTAGGAAGCGTTTCCGTTGTAATTTCTGTGAATGATGTTAGTATAGCTGTGGACATGTGTTCAGTTGTTGAAAATGAAGCCATGGTTTCATCTGTGGATGGAAATGCTGATGATTGCTGGATTGTTTGGTCTGGTGAAGGTGAAGATTCAGAAGTCTGTCCAGTTAGGATACTTGATGTGTACTCTGATGAAGTTGGTTCTGTAGTGTCAGAACTGACGGATGGATAAGGTGTTAAAGGCATAGATGTCGAGTGGGTGGATGTTGTTGAATGGACAGCATCGCTTGAGGTGGACAAAGTGGAATGAGCTGATTCCTCTGATGTTAAAGTTGTTGCTGAGTCAATAGTTGATTGAGATTGTGCCCCTTCAGTTGAGAACTCCGAACTTACTTGTGTGGACACTTCCTTTGTAGGAAGCGTTTCCGTTGTAATTCCTGTGAAAGATGTTAGTATAGCTGTCGACATGTGTTCAGTTGTTGAAAATGAAGCCATGGTTTTATCTGTGGATGGAAATGCTGATGATTGCTGGATTGTTTGGTCAGGTGAAGATTCAGAAGTCTGTCCAGTTAGGATACTTGATGTGTACTCTGATGAAGTTGGTTCTGTAGTGTCAGAACTGACGGATGGATAAGGTGTTAAAGGCATAGATGTCGAGTGGGTGGATGTCGTTGAATGGACAGCATCGCTTGAGGTGGACAAAGTGGAATGAGCTGATTCCTCTGATGTTAAAGTTGTTGCTGAGTCAATAGTTGATTGAGATTGCGTCCCTTCAGTTGAAAACTCCGAAGTTACTTGTGTGGACACTTCCTTTGTAGGAAGTGTTTCCGTTGTAATTTCTGTGAATGATGTTAGTATAGCTGTGGACATGTGTTCAGTTGTTGAAAATGAAGCCATGGTTTCATCTGTGGATGGAAATGCTGATGATTGCTGGATTGTGTTGTCTGGTGAAGGTGAAGATTCGGAGGTCTGTCCAGTTAGGATAGTTGATGTGTATTCTGGTGAAGTTGGTTCTCCAGTTTCGGAACTGCCTGGATAAGGTGTTAAGGGCATGGATGTTGAGTAGGTGGATGGTGTTGAATAGACATTTTCAGTTGAGAACACAGTGGAATGTGGCGACTCCTCTGTTGCAGACACTATTGGACTTGTTTGGATTGTGGTTTCTGTTACTGTGGTCACTACTGATGTTGTGGATACATTGGTTGTAGGAAATGTTTCAGTTGGACTTGTTGTGAATGATGGTAGTATGGTTGTGGTATTGTGTTCAGTTGTTGGAGGTGCCGATGAGTGCTGGCTGGTTTGGGCTGGTTCAGGTGAAGTCTCTCCAATTACAATACTTGATGTGTACTCTGTTGAAGTTGGTTCTGTAGTGTCAGAACTGACGGATGGATAAGGTGTTAAAGGCATAGATGTCGAGTGGGTGGATGTCGTTGAATGGACAGCATCGCTTGAGGTGGACAAAGTGGAATGAGCTGATTCCTCTGATGTTAAAGTTGTTGCTGAGTCAATAGTTGATTGAGATTGCGTCCTTTCAGTTGAAAACTCCGAACTTACTTGTGTAGACACTTCCTTTGTAGGAAGCGTTTCTGTTGTAATTTCAGTGAATGATGTTAGTGTAGCTGTGGACATGTGTTCAGTTGTTGAAAATGAAGCCATGGTTTCATCTGTGGATGGAAATGCTGATGATTGCTGGATTGTTTGGTCTGGTGAAGGTGAAGATTCAGAAGTCTGTCCAGTTAGGATACTTGATGTGTACTCTGATGAAGTTGGTTCTGTAGTGTTAGAACTGACAGATGGATAAGGTGTTAAAGGCATAGATGTCGAGTGGGTGGATGTCGTTGAATGGACAGCATCGCTTGAGGTGGACAAAGTGGAATGAGCTGATTCCTCTGATGTTAAAGTTGTTGCTGAGTCAATAGTTGATTGAGATTGCGTCCTTTCAGTTGAAAACTCCGAACTTACTTGTGTGGACACTTCCTTTGTAGGAAGCGTTTCCGTTGTAATTCCTGTGAATGAAGTTAGTATAGCTGTGGACATGTGTTCAGTTGTTGAAAATGAAGCCATGGTTTCATCTGTGGATGGAAATGCTGATGATTGCTGGATTGTTTGGTCTGGTGAAGGTGAAGATTCAGAAGTCTGTCCAGTTAGGATACTTGATGTGTACTCTGATGAAGTTGGTTCTGTAGTGTCAGAACTGACGGATGGATAAGGTGTTAAAGGCATAGATGTCGAGTGGGTGGATGTCGTTGAATGGACAGCATCGCTTGAGGTGGACAAAGTGGAATGAGCTGATTCCTCTGATGTTAAAGTTGTTGCTGAGTCAATAGTTGATTGAGATTGCGTCCTTTCAGTTGAAAACTCCGAACTTACTTGTGTGGACACTTCCTTTGTAGGAAGCGTTTCCGTTGTAATTCCTGTGAATGAAGTTAGTATAGCTGTGGACATGTGTTCAGTTGTTGAAAATGAAGCCCTGGTTTCATCTGTGGATGGAAATGCTGATGATTGCTGGATTGTTTGGTCTGGTGAAGGTGAAGATTCAGAAGTCTGTCCAGTTAGGATACTTGATGTGTACTCTGATGAAGTTGGTTCTGTAGTGTCAGAACTGACAGATGGATAAGGTGTTAAAGGCATAGATGTCGAGTGGGTGGATGTTGTTGAATGGACAGCATCGCTTGAGGTGGACAAAGTGGAATGAGCTGATTCCTCTGATGTTAAAGTTGTTGCTGAGTCAGTAGTTGATTGAGATTGTGCCCCTTCAGTTGAGAACTCCGAACTTACTTGTGTGGACACTTCCTTTGTAGGAAGTGTTTCCGTTGTAATTTCTGTGAATGATGGTAGTATAGCTGTGGACATGTGTTCAATTGTTGAAAATGAAGCCATGGTTTCATCTGTGGATGGAAATGCTGATGATTGCTGGATTGTTTGGTCTGGTGAAGGTGAAGATTCAGAAGTCTGTCCAGTTAGGATACTTGATGTGTACTCTGATGAAGTTGGTTCTGTAGTGTCAGAACTGACGGATGGATAAGGTGTTAAAGGCATAGATGTCGAGTGGGTGGATGTCGTTGAATGGACAGCATCGCCTGAGGTGGACAAAGTGGAATGAGCTGATTCCTCTGATGTTAAAGTTGTTGCTGAGTCAATAGTTGATTGAGATTGCGTCCTTTCAGTTGAAAACTCCGAACTTACTTGTGTGGACACTTCCTTTGTAGGAAGCGTTTCCGTTGTAATTCCTGTGAATGAAGTTAGTATAGCTGTGGACATGTGTTCAGTTGTTGAAAATGAAGCCATGGTTTCATCTGTGGATGGAAATGCTGATGATTGCTGGATTGTTTGGTCTGGTGAAGGTGAAGATTCAGAAGTCTGTCCAGTTAGGATACTTGATGTGTACTCTGATGAAGTTGGTTCTGTAGTGTCAGAACTGACGGATGGATAAGGTGTTAAAGGCATAGATGTCGAGTGGGTGGATGTCGTTGAATGGACAGCATCGCCTGAGGTGGACAAAGTGGAATGAGCTGATTCCTCTGATGTTAAAGTTGTTGCTGAGTCAATAGTTGATTGAGATTGCGTCCTTTCAGTTGAAAACTCCGAACTTACTTGTGTGGACACTTCCTTTGTAGGAAGCGTTTCCGTTGTAATTCCTGTGAATGAAGTTAGTATAGCTGTGGACATGTGTTCAGTTGTTGAAAATGAAGCCATGGTTTCATCTGTGGATGGAAATGCTGATGATTGCTGGATTGTTTGGTCTGGTGAAGGTGAAGATTCAGAAGTCTGTCCAGTTAGGATACTTGATGTGTACTCTGATGAAGTTGGTTCTGTAGTGTCAGAACTGACGGATGGATAAGGTGTTAAAGGCATAGATGTCGAGTGGGTGGATGTCGTTGAATGGACAGCATCGCCTGAGGTGGACAAAGTGGAATGAGCTGATTCCTCTGATGTTAAAGTTGTTGCTGAGTCAATAGTTGATTGAGATTGCGTCCTTTCAGTTGAAAACTCCGAACTTACTTGTGTGGACACTTCCTTTGTAGGAAGCGTTTCCGTTGTAATTCCTGTGAATGAAGTTAGTATAGCTGTGGACATGTGTTCAGTTGTTGAAAATGAAGCCATGGTTTCATCTGTGGATGGAAATGCTGATGATTGCTGGATTGTTTGGTCTGGTGAAGGTGAAGATTCAGAAGTCTGTCCAGTTAGGATACTTGATGTGTACTCTGATGAAGTTGGTTCTGTAGTGTCAGAACTGACGGATGGATAAGGTGTTAAAGGCATAGATGTCGAGTGGGTGGATGTCGTTGAATGGACAGCATCGCTTGAGGTGGACAAAGTGGAATGAGCTGATTCCTCTGATGTTAAAGTTGTTGCTGAGTCAATAGTTGATTGAGATTGCGTCCTTTCAGTTGAAAACTCCGAACTTACTTGTGTGGACACTTCCTTTGTAGGAAGCGTTTCCGTTGTAATTCCTGTGAATGAAGTTAGTATAGCTGTGGACATGTGTTCAGTTGTTGAAAATGAAGCCATGGTTTCATCTGTGGATGGAAATGCTGATGATTGCTGGATTGTTTGGTCTGGTGAAGGTGAAGATTCAGAAGTCTGTCCAGTTAGGATACTTGATGTGTACTCTGATGAAGTTGGTTCTGTAGTGTCAGAACTGACGGATGGATAAGGTGTTAAAGGCATAGATGTCGAGTGGGTGGATGTCGTTGAATGGACAGCATCGCTTGAGGTGGACAAAGTGGAATGAGCTGATTCCTCTGATGTTAAAGTTGTTGCTGAGTCAATAGTTGATTGAGATTGCGTCCTTTCAGTTGAAAACTCCGAACTTACTTGTGTGGACACTTCCTTTGTAGGAAGCGTTTCCGTTGTAATTCCTGTGAATGAAGTTAGTATAGCTGTGGACATGTGTTCAGTTGTTGAAAATGAAGCCATGGTTTCATCTGTGGATGGAAATGCTGATGATTGCTGGATTGTTTGGTCTGGTGAAGGTGAAGATTCAGAAGTCTGTCCAGTTAGGATACTTGATGTGTACTCTGATGAAGTTGGTTCTGTAGTGTCAGAACTGACGGATGGATAAGGTGTTAAAGGCATAGATGTCGAGTGGGTGGATGTCGTTGAATGGACAGCATCGCCTGAGGTGGACAAAGTGGAATGAGCTGATTCCTCTGATGTTAAAGTTGTTGCTGAGTCAATAGTTGATTGAGATTGCGTCCTTTCAGTTGAAAACTCCGAACTTACTTGTGTGGACACTTCCTTTGTAGGAAGCGTTTCCGTTGTAATTCCTGTGAATGAAGTTAGTATAGCTGTGGACATGTGTTCAGTTGTTGAAAATGAAGCCCTGGTTTCATCTGTGGATGGAAATGCTGATGATTGCTGGATTGTTTGGTCTGGTGAAGGTGAAGATTCAGAAGTCTGTCCAGTTAGGATACTTGATGTGTACTCTGATGAAGTTGGTTCTGTAGTGTCAGAACTGACGGATGGATAAGGTGTTAAAGGCATAGATGTCGAGTGGGTGGATGTCGTTGAATGGACAGCATCGCCTGAGGTGGACAAAGTGGAATGAGCTGATTCCTCTGATGTTAAAGTTGTTGCTGAGTCAATAGTTGATTGAGATTGCGTCCTTTCAGTTGAAAACTCCGAACTTACTTGTGTGGACACTTCCTTTGTAGGAAGCGTTTCCGTTGTAATTCCTGTGAATGAAGTTAGTATAGCTGTGGACATGTGTTCAGTTGTTGAAAATGAAGCCCTGGTTTCATCTGTGGATGGAAATGCTGATGATTGTTGGATTGTTTGGTCTGGTGAAGGTGAAGATTCAGAAGTCTGTCCAGTTAGGATACTTGATGTGTACTCTGATGAAGTTGGTTCTGTAGTGTCAGAACTGACAGATGGATAAGGTGTTAAAGGCATAGATGTCGAGTGGGTGGATGTTGTTGAATGGACAGCATCGCTTGAGGTGGACAAAGTGGAATGAGCTGATTCCTCTGATGTTAAAGTTGTTGCTGAGTCAGTAGTTGATTGAGATTGTGCCCCTTCAGTTGAGAACTCCGAACTTACTTGTGTGGACACTTCCTTTGTAGGAAGTGTTTCCGTTGTAATTTCTGTGAATGATGGTAGTATAGCTGTGGACATGTGTTCAATTGTTGAAAATGAAGCCATGGTTTCATCTGTGGATGGAAATGCTGATGATTGCTGGATTGTTTGGTCTGGTGAAGGTGAAGATTCAGAAGTCTGTCCAGTTAGGATACTTGATGTGTACTCTGATGAAGTTGGTTCTGTAGTGTCAGAACTGACGGATGGATAAGGTGTTAAAGGCATAGATGTCGAGTGGGTGGATGTCGTTGAATGGACAGCATCGCCTGAGGTGGACAAAGTGGAATGAGCTGATTCCTCTGATGTTAAAGTTGTTGCTGAGTCAATAGTTGATTGAGATTGCGTCCTTTCAGTTGAAAACTCCGAACTTACTTGTGTGGACACTTCCTTTGTAGGAAGCGTTTCCGTTGTAATTCCTGTGAATGAAGTTAGTATAGCTGTGGACATGTGTTCAGTTGTTGAAAATGAAGCCATGGTTTCATCTGTGGATGGAAATGCTGATGATTGCTGGATTGTTTGGTCTGGTGAAGGTGAAGATTCAGAAGTCTGTCCAGTTAGGATACTTGATGTGTACTCTGATGAAGTTGGTTCTGTAGTGTCAGAACTGACGGATGGATAAGGTGTTAAAGGCATAGATGTCGAGTGGGTGGATGTCGTTGAATGGACAGCATCGCCTGAGGTGGACAAAGTGGAATGAGCTGATTCCTCTGATGTTAAAGTTGTTGCTGAGTCAATAGTTGATTGAGATTGCGTCCTTTCAGTTGAAAACTCCGAACTTACTTGTGTGGACACTTCCTTTGTAGGAAGCGTTTCCGTTGTAATTCCTGTGAATGAAGTTAGTATAGCTGTGGACATGTGTTCAGTTGTTGAAAATGAAGCCCTGGTTTCATCTGTGGATGGAAATGCTGATGATTGTTGGATTGTTTGGTCTGGTGAAGGTGAAGATTCAGAAGTCTGTCCAGTTAGGATACTTGATGTGTACTCTGATGAAGTTGGTTCTGTAGTGTCAGAACTGACGGATGGATAAGGTGTTAAAGGCATAGATGTCGAGTGGGTGGATGTCGTTGAATGGACAGCATCGCCTGAGGTGGACAAAGTGGAATGAGCTGATTCCTCTGATGTTAAAGTTGTTGCTGAGTCAATAGTTGATTGAGATTGCGTCCTTTCAGTTGAAAACTCCGAACTTACTTGTGTGGACACTTCCTTTGTAGGAAGCGTTTCCGTTGTAATTCCTGTGAATGAAGTTAGTATAGCTGTGGACATGTGTTCAGTTGTTGAAAATGAAGCCCTGGTTTCATCTGTGGATGGAAATGCTGATGATTGTTGGATTGTTTGGTCTGGTGAAGGTGAAGATTCAGAAGTCTGTCCAGTTAGGATACTTGATGTGTACTCTGATGAAGTTGGTTCTGTAGTGTCAGAACTGACGGATGGATAAGGTGTTAAAGGCATAGATGTCGAGTGGGTGGATGTCGTTGAATGGACAGCATCGCCTGAGGTGGACAAAGTGGAATGAGCTGATTCCTCTGATGTTAAAGTTGTTGCTGAGTCAATAGTTGATTGAGATTGCGTCCCTTCAGTTGAAAACTCTGAACTTACTTGTGTGGAGACTTCCTTTGTAGGAAGCGTTTCTGTTGTAATTTCTGTGAATGATGTTAGTATAGCTGTGGACATGTATTCAGTTGTTGATAATGAAGCCATATTTTCATCTGTGGCTGGAAATGATGAACGCTGATTTGTTTCAGGTGCTAACGAGTATTTAGAAGTTGGTGCAGTTATTTTATGTGATGTGTATTCTATTGAGCTTGTTTCAGCAGTTACCACAGATTCAAAAATGACTGATGTTGCAGGTGTTGAACTGGCAGCTGTTGTTGAACGGGCTTCTTCATTTGAAGATGATGGTGTGGTTTGTGATGATTCCTCTGCTGTATGAAATTCCAATAAAAAATAATTAAAAATTATTCTTAAATTTTTGCAAATACTTTGTGGAGTGCTGGTAATCCAAATACAAGATCTAATTTTAAAAAGTTTCTTTGCAAAATTATTCTTCAAATAAATTCTAAACCAATGTGTGAAAGGAAATCTTTTATTGCTCAGTGTCATCACTTTTATAGGTTAATCGTAAGACTTTTATGGATTAAAATACATATTAAAATATGTTTTAATACCAACATGTCACTCTTAAACATAACCTATCCCTAAACTTTTTTCTGAGCCATTTTTAAAGCATTGTGTACCAGAGATGGGGGACTCAAGTCATATGACTTGACTCGAGTCAGACTTAAGTCGCAAATTTGAGACTTGAGACTTGTTTGACAAATATTAAAAAAAGACTCAACTTGACTTTGACTTGACATTCATGACTTGAGACTTGACTCAGACTTGAGTTACTGTAAATGACTCGAAATAACTTTTTTTTTTAAATCTGTCTTTGAACGCACGCAAGTGCGTGATCTAACCATGTGACACAGCAGGCAAGCAGAGGGAGAGCTTGCACTAACTAATAAACCTTAACAGTCGTGACAAAATATGGAAGGTGTTACACCAAAAATAATTAAGTTCAGGTACCGGGATTTTGTGCAAGATAAGAAGAGAATAATACACACACACACACACACACACACACACACACACATATATATATATATATATATATATATATATATATATATATATATATATATATATATATATATAAATAACCTAAATATAAATCTAAAAATAAAAAACCTCAGAGTTGCAAGCACAGCCATATTCTTGTCTCGCATTCACACGCACACACGTTAAAGGGATAGTTCACCCAAAAATTACAATTCTTCCATCATTTTCTCACCCTCATGATGTTACAAACCTGTATAAATTTCTTTGTTTTGATGAACACAAGTAGATATTTTGAGGAATGTTTGTAACCAAACCATTCATGAGCCCCATTCACCTCTATAGTATTCTTTTTTCCCACTATGGAAGTATAAGCAAAATATCTACTTGTGTTCATCAAAACAAAGAAATTTATACAGGTTTGTAACATCATGAGGGTCAGAAAATGATGGAAGAATTGTAATTTTTAGGTGAACTATCCCTTTAATATTAATAAATTACACTCACTCCAATCCTCTCTCTCTCTCTCTCTCTCTCTCTCTCTCTCTCTCTCTCCAATAGTTAATTCACTTGAAGGTTTGTGGGATTCAATTTACGTTTTTTGATTGACGTGATTGATTGTTGTTATTCTGTTGTTAAAAAGGAAGGATCTAAATTAAGGATGTGTTCATGTGTCATTAAAAGGGAAAGCCTGTTCAAAAAATGCCATTTGGTTGCATAGAAACCATTGTACTTTTTTATATATACTTTTCCATGGTCTTTTGCCATGTTTGAGGCATATTTAAACTTTTCATGATTTTATTTTGGCCTTATTTCAGTTACATTTACATCTTAGGCTTTGTAGTTTAGAATTTTATTCATTTTTAGATTTTTATTGTATTTACTCACCTGGATGTGGACACCTTTTAAAAATAAATGCATATAATCATTTTTTGTTGCAAATAAAACTCCCATAATCCATAAATATTGTAGATTTAACTTTGTTTAATATATGCATTTTAAATCATTAGTTAAATCATCAAACATGTGTATGACTTGCCAGTGACTTGAATTGAATTGCTTGACATAAAGCAGTGACTTGACTCTCACAAAAATTTACTCGGACTTGCTTGAGACTTGAAGGTTAAGACTTGAGACTTACTTGTGACTTGCACATGTGTGACTTACTCCCACCTCTGTGTTGTATTTCATTATAACCCAATCTTGAGCATCTTTACTCTGAAGAAATTACATTTTAAGTCTAAACAATTTTCAATTAACACCAAGGTCCAAAATCCCCCCACCTATGAGCAAGCAGTGCATGCCAAACAAATCTACAGAAATACATTTTCGACACATTTACATTTTCAATCTGATCTTAATCTGATCCTTTAAATTTGAGTATTGTGCCTACTGCACTGTAGAGTTTTCTTCAGCTGAAATTGTCACTGTTAACATACCTGCACTGTATGCTGATAATGTTAACAGTAACAAATTCACCAGAAATATCTTTATATTCGTTTGCTAGAATTGGGTTAAACTTACCATGCTGTGATGCTGCTGATATCAGAAATATTACAGTCAACAGGATTGCAGGATGAGGTGTTGGTTTGTTTCCTATAAAACATTCCATTCTCATTAAATTGTTTGTGGTGATAAATATAACAGTCCTCTCATGTAAATGTCTTTTTTTTTCCTCTGCATTTGTATCATCGGCTTCAGGAAGGCCTATCTTTCTGTTCCACCAGATAATGGAGTGATGAGTGCTGTGTGTTCTGTATGTCATCAAGTAGTTGAGAAAGGTAAGAGTCACGCCTTCAGTAAACCACAGTAATGTGAACGAGGGTAGAGCGATCACACCCCCCATTAAATGTAACTGAATCGCAGAGTTAATAAATAAACTGCTATAACAATCCAGCACATTTTTTTAACATATGATGCGTTAAAGGAAATCTTAGAATGAACCAGGTTAAAGAAATCTCACACAAACAGTAGCCTGAGGCAAATTTAGGTGTCAGGACAGTTATTATTTCTTGGAAATAACGCAGCTGTAAGAAAATTCTTAACAAAGATAAAAAATAAAACAAAAGCTCTGAGTCACTTGAAGCGTTTTTAGAAAGTTCAGGCTTCCTTCCAAAAGGAAGTTAATGTAAATTTGTGTGCAGCCCAAAACTAGTAAGAAACTAATGTGTGTGCTGAAATATAATTGAAAAAAAATCTAGGGAACATCCCGAAAAAAATGATCTGAACAAGGTTGAAAAAAAGAACATTTATGAAATGTATGTAAGTACAATGAAGTCCAATAGGATGTCGGTGCAGGTTGAGTGATTACGCCACTCGTACCAGTCATACCAGCTGCTTTGTTTGAGGTCTTGCTCGAGCGCCATTAAACCAATCCTCATATGGACCCAGTCTTCATAAGTTTGGCTGTATATTCTTTTTAAGTTTTGATACAGAATTTATTGCTTAATTTTTTAGTCAGATTGCGTGAGCTAGTCTGGGCCAATATAAGGTGAAAAATAAACTTTTCTGCACTGCACCAATTTATTTGTGTGTTGCTATCCCAAATATCTTTTGTCCAAAGGCCAACAAATGTTAATTTCCTCCTGTTTTCTTGTGTCCATGTTCTTCATTGAATGTCTTTGTCATGTCTCACTCCACGTTGATGTTAATACGAAGCTCAGTGAAGTATTTCTAATTCGACTTCTTTTTTTCTTGTTGCATGTGTAACACACCTCAAACACTTACCAGTTGATTGTAAAATCTACATCTTAAGCAAACAAGTTTATAATCTTTAAATATTATTTTGGCTGTTTTGATCCTTTCACATCGAAACACCCAGATATATCTGAAAAAAGGTAAGAGCACAGGATTGGTCTGAGGAATCATTCCAGAAACATGGTTTCTTTGTGTCACCGCATCACAGATTATTTGCACAGAACTGAGGAAATCTCAGATCAGTGGTATGATCACACACCAAATCTAATCAAATCATGCTGAAGGGCTGGAAAAGGGGAAACATTCCTATGCATTTGTCACCACAGATGTGATTTCTATCCAAAGGGCGTAGAAGTCAGTTTATTACCTCTGAACTTTCGGTTCTATAAACAGACTTACTTGGAGATCATAAATTATTCTTAGAAACGTTTTTTTATTGCACCGTAGTCATAACAGCCACACCTCTCTTTGCTATTTCAATTTGATCTGAATATGGAGCTTGCCTAGGATAAAGAAAATATTTTCTGTTAAACATTCTATTATTTATATTAACCACCAGTTTAAGCTGCAGGAAACCCTTCATAAGAGAGACGTGAACCCGTGAGACTCGTGCACATGAATATTTGGCATAAAACTCATCAGATACATGGCAATGAATCTAAGAGGTCTTTGAAAGGAAAAATTCTTTTTTTTTAAAATTCACTTAATAAAATGTGCAAAAAACATGAAACATAAAAAAAAAATTCTTACAAATATGTTTTGATTATTTGAATGTGATTACATTTATTAGCACTAAATAAAAATCAAAGTTTAGTTTAACTGATATAAAAAAACAAAACAAAAACAAACCATTAGACCATCAGTCTCATTAGATCACATGTGTGTGAGCAGAGTTCTTCTAAAATGATGCTGGGAAAGACATTGTGTTGTTTTAGGCATTAAGCACTACTGTTCTGCCTGCTTTTCTTCTTCGCTTTCTTCCTGAGGTGTAACTTCCTGTTTCAGAGCTGCTGCTGCTTTCCTCCGTTCTGCCTCTGTGATGGTCATAGGATGCAACGGGAAAAATCCGGCCAGTCCTGAAATATATGAATCGCAAACAAGGAGTTAAAACGTCGTCAATTCAGAAACAAACAAAAGAGTTCCTAAGTTGATGCACTGACCTAAAAGTTTGGCTATGGGTTTAGTAGGATGAGCTCCACATCCAATCCAGTACTTGATCCTGTCGTAGTTGAAGCTGACCAGTTTCTCGTTGTAGATGTTGGGGAGCGGGTCGTATGATCCCAGCTGCTCGATATATTTTCCATCTCGTGCCCTTTTGTTGTAGGCGGCCACAATGCGGTAAAATGGTCTGTTGGTGGCACCACCCAGTGCCAGTCGGATAACCACATGACCGCCGTGGTACTTTTTCAGTAATAATGATGCTGTAACCCGAACAAACACAATTCATATTTTCATGATGGATTTCTTACATATAATATAAACTTATACTGAAAATATTTCTGGTTCATTTTTCAATAACTTACAAAAACACTTTTAAAGTCTACATGCTTTGATTTATTGAAACGGTAAACACGATGATAGCATCACTTTGTCACATTCTTTAGAAACAAAATCATCTCAGCATCAGGTCTCACAAGTCCTACGGTCAAATGACACGAGGGTTAAAGTTTCGTTTGACCTCGTTCAAATAAAGTTGGAGAAAATTCAGATTCACTTTCAACACAAGTGACAGGTTTGAGGTTTATCTTGAACTTTTATTTATACTGAGAATTTTACATTCAATAACTTTAAGGTGTAAATTAAAAACACATCTAAACATTTAACCATTCATTGGCTTCTGAAAATCTTTAAATGCTTTGTGATGTAGAAGATTTTAACAGTTAATCTTTTTTAATAAATACTTACACAGATGCACCATAGTTCTGTTTCAATCCTAGAAAATAATCAAAAGCAACAAAATCAATCAATCTCAAGGAAATGATTTCACAATTTGCAGAAGATTGTAATAATAAAATATAAGTTTAAAACATAAAACTTATATGGTTACAAATAATAATCTGAATAAACCTGCGAGCTGCTACATGCTAAATACATGGGACACTTACATGGGAATGAACTTTCTTATCCCAAAAATTTCATTTCTCACTTCAAAGATTTTGACTCACTTTGTATAAAATCTTGGAGATGTATTTCTTGGAGAAGAAATTACGGTTCGCTTCGTAAAACAGCAACACCGACATCAACGTGACATTTGCAAGGGCGCCGCCATTTTTTTTTTTTTTTTTTTTGCATGGGAAAATGTAACCGGAAATAAAAGTGTACTTGCAGTTCCACAGATTGTCCACTTGATGGCGACAACGTACTATTATTTACACGTGTCATTTGAAAATATTAATTTTGTACAGAAAAAAGATCATTTTATATATTTTTTTGCAATATTTAATCGTTGATATTATTATTTTATAATTATAATTTGTTTTTAAACTTCTGATTTTTAGCCTATTTTTTTATTTATTGTATGAGGTACCTATAATATGAAAGCAACAAAAAACAAAAACATTAGCAGTAATAGAGACTGTGATTACACCGCAGTTTTAGAAAAGGAAATAAAAAAATAATAATAATAAAAAAAAGAGCAAGCATTTATTCTACTTTTTCGCCTTTTTAGGAAGAAGTATCATGTATGTTAGTGATGCTTAGATGACTGGATGATGTGGCTGAGAAAAGGAAAAGCACCATTTTAGCTGAATGCATGAGTTTATGAGGTTTATATTGTTGTTATTGTTATTATTATTATTATTATTAATCCTTCCTAATTACTTTACAGATGATTGGGGGACATTTTATTCTTTCCTCAGGCCACCAGGACACAGTTAAAAGGCAAGAGCAGATTTCCTGTGGACTGTGAAGAAATTAAATATAATGATAATTATATAATGATAATATATTAATTTTTTCAAAGAATCCTTGAGGGGGTCAGTAATTTTGGCACATATTTTGTTGCCAGCCTGTTTTAGGAAAATAACAAGCAACAAAGCGGAGTTACTTCAACCACAAAGTCAGCTATTTATTTTATATATATATTATATAAGTTAAGTTAACACATACCTGTGATGTGCCGGAAACAAACAGATGATGTAAATTTATCATTTTTTAGGTGTCTCCACCCCTCACCCCAAACATATTAATAAAATTAATATTAAATAAAAATTAAAAAGCTTTTAGAAATTAAAACTGTTACTTTTCTTTAAAATCAATTCGATAAAAAACATATATTTTTTAATATATAATTATTCTCTTTTTGAGTCCTCATCTCTATTGTTTTAACTGATAATCATCTGTTTTTATATATAATACTTTATATATAATATATGAATAACATTCAATATAATATTTATCATGGGAATATAATAATTCACATCAGAATACAAATTTTGTTTTTCTTCTGATTATTAATTCAATTATTTTAATAATATACAGTAGCAGCACAACACAGCTCTTGTTGTATGTGTTCTTTACTCTGATTGGTCAGAATTTTGGATTAATTTTCTGTTTAATTTACAGCAGTTCTGCCATCATTAATGTGGTCATTTTAAGAAAAAAAAAAGTAGGTATTTTAGGTATTTAATGAAATGAAAGGATTTATATATGTAAGGAGTTTCCAGTGTCAGCGTTTCAATGTCAGATTTGTAACAGACAGTTTACATTTTTTTTCATTTTCTCATTAAGACGACAAGCAGGAAATACATTAACTCTGAAGAGATAAAAAAAAACAAACTGTAGTGTGTTCTTTAATAAATAAAAAATGTTCCGTTTTTTGTTATAGGAAGTGATTAGTTAGAGGCCGTTTACAGTGACTCTGCTTTAGTGCACCACTCCATCGTTGACTGTTTTCTCTAACAGAACCAAGCAATGTGTTTTATTTCTTATTTGTATCAGTTTATTTAAAATAATGATGGAGGTAAATTGAGGGTTTTACTTAACATACATACAGATTGACGTTGTAATTTTTCTATCGCTCCATCATTGTTCCGCTCAGACTTTCTGTAATAACGTTTAAGAAGCAATTTCCTTCCACACCTAGCCTCATGGAGTTAAGTCGTTTGGCCTGAAGAAATGTAGATGGAATCTACAAGTGCGCTAGTGTTTATATGCATAGACGTGGCCTGGAGGTGCACAGAAACAAATCACCAATCACCCTTATCCACTTAAAAAGGCTTTATGCACTTAAAAGGCGTTTTGGAGCCAGCCAGATTGGATGAGCGCTCGCTTTTAAGATGTACACTTTGAGCTCTACGGCCATCCAGACAGCTCCAGCACATGATAGTCATACTTCATTAGAGGAAAGAGCCCTTGGCCCTGTGTGTGTGTGTGTGCGTGTGTGTGTGTGTGTGTGTGTGTGTGTGCGTGTGAGTGTGAGGAGGACACTTCACTCTCACTCCCTGGGTCACACTCCTGAGCGCAGGACGAGATCGCGAGGACAGACACTACTGTTTATCAGGAAGAGTCGTGTTCTAGAGCGAAGAGAAGAGCGAGCACTTTGTGATAAAGTTGTGTTAAAGTCTAGTGGAGTTAATAAACCGCAGCGTCCCGCAAGGCGATGATGAGATGACACTGTAAACATTCTGATCCTAATGATAAAGGTGAAGCAGCACTTTCACTGATGTCATTTACTGATAAAAATATATTTTTTCTTTTTTTTTTTTAAGGAAAATTGCCATTTAAGCCACTTGCAATAACTTCAAAAGGGCTAATCAGGAACTCAGCAGGGACTTAATTCAGGTCAGTGGATCTCGACATCGGTTTAATTTCCATGCCATACTGGTCAGAACAGGAAGACTGTGTCGAGTGTAGACTTGCGTCTTACATCCAAGTCAAGAAGCTTTTATTGTTATTTCAACCATGTATAGGTGTTATAATACACAGTGACATGAGACAACGTTTCTCCAGGATCAGGGTGTTACATAAAACAAAGACATTGCTAAGGACTTAGTAAGTTAGTCCTAGATACATAAAGTGCAACTGTGCAACCTGGTGCAAACAGTGCAGGACAAGACAAACAAGACAGACAAGACAGTGCAGGACAAAAGACAGTGCAGACAAAAAATTACATATACAATAGACAAAAATATACAATTACATATACAAAAAAGACAATACACAATCAACTGAAATATCAGACAGAATGTGCAAATAGCAAAAAGTGTGGAAAAAACAGTATGTAAACAGATTGATGGATATATATTGGAAGTGTGTGTATTTGGTGTAGGTCTGTGCAGTCCATACAGGTGATGTGCGTGTGTGTGTTGTGCTTAGTACAGTTTAGTTATTAAGGAGTCTTATGGCTTGTGGGAAGAAACTGTTACACAGTCTGGTCGTGAGGGCCCGAATGCTTCGGTACCTTTTTCCAGACGGTAGGAGGGTGAAGAGTGTGTGTGAGGGGTGTGTTGGGTCATCTACAATGCGGATGCGGCTTTGCGGATGCAGCGTGTGGTGTAAGTGTCCATGATAGAGGGAAGAGAGACTCCAATGATTTTCTCAGCTGTCCTCACTATCCGCTGCAGCGTCTTGCAGGATCCGAGATGGTGCAGTTCCCAAACCAGACAGTGTTTGAGACTGATCACGTTGGTACACAAACTGTTGACTCTCTGCAGAACCCTTAAAGTTTCCAGTGCAGAACCAGTGCAGAATGAGATTATAAGATTGCTGAAGTCTTCAAAGAACTGAGTAAACCTAAACCCCAAACACAAGGGGGTTAAACTCCAGATGGGTTCTAAGAAAAAAGTAACACGTTATATTGTCAATTACGCCACTTAAGACACGTTATTATACCGCTAATACGCCACTTAATACAGAGTAATTATGGCAACAAGTACATTAGTTATTACAGTTAATACACAGTTGTTACACAGTTATTACATCAGTTATTACATCAGTTATTACAGTTATTATACAGTTAACACATCAGTTATTACAAGGTTAATACATCAGTTATTACAAGGTTAATACATCAGTTAATACATCAGTTAATACATCAGTTATTACCAGGTTAATACATCAGTTATTACCAGGTTAATACATCAGTTATTACAAGGTTAATAGATCAGTTAATACATCAGTTATTACAAGGCTAATACATCAGTTATTACAAGGTTAATACATCAGTTAATACATGTTATTACCAGGTTAATACAGTAGTTATTACAAGGTTAATACATCAGTTAATACATCAGTTATTACCAGGTTAATACATCAGTTATTACCAGGTTAATACATCAGTTATTACAAGGTTAGTACATCAGGTAATACATCAGTCATTACAAGGTTAATACATCAGTTATTACAAGGTTAATACATCAGTTATTACAAGGTTAATACATCAGTTAATACATCATTTATTACAAGGTTAATACATCAGTTAATACATCAGTTATTACAAGGTTAATACATCAGTTATTACCAGGTTAATACATCAGTTACAGTATTACAAGGTTAGAACATCAGTTAATACATCAGTTATTGCAAGGTTAATAGATCATTTATTACAAGGTTAATACATCAGTTAATACATCAGTTATTACAAGGTTAATACATCAGTTAATACATCAGTTATTACAAGGTTAATACATCAGTTAATACATCATTTATTACAAGGTTAATACATCAGTTAATACATCAGTTATTACAAGGTTAATACATCAGTTAATACTTCAGTTATTACAAGGTTAATACATCAGTTATTACAAGGTTAATACATCAGTTATTACATCACTTATTACAAGGTTGATACATCAGTTAATACATCACTTATTACATTTATTACATCAGTTATTACAGTTATTTCAATGTTAATACACCAGTTATGGTTTAAATAAACTTAAACACATTTAAGTTGATTCATGATGTTATGTGTTATGTTTGTGGTATAAATTTATATTCATTGGTGTATTTAAGATTGTTAAAGTGCATGCTAGATCTAATGCATTATGGTGTCCATGATGATTAATATAACTCGAAGTTACGTGTGTGCATAACATGCTGAGTTTTAGAAGCCTTGGTTTTATGCCAACAAAGAGATTCTAGGAATTATATTTCAAACCATAAATACGTCAATTTTTTGCATTTCAGTGTTAAAGCTTTTAGCCTGATGCTGCCACACATTTATTTATTTATTTATTTACTTACTTACTTACTTACTTACTTACTTATTTTTAATTAATTATTTATTTATTTATTGTGAATGTCATTTTCAATTTTTATGAAGTGAGAATGTAAGATCTCAACAAAACACATTTGTTCTACCGTGAGAAAAATTAAAAGCCTTCATATATTTACAGACAAATGAGTTTCCTTATACAAAATCTGACTGTGAAGCTGAAATCATTTCCGAATAACATTTCTCTGTACACTAGCAGAGCTGGGCTTTGACTGATCTCCACTTTCACTGCACTGTTTTATAAAGATGTGTATCTCTGACCTGCTCGCTGTCTCTAATGAAAGTGTGAAGTCTAACAAGCAGCAGCTCTCTCCTACTACATGACATCTTACACCCTTTCTCTCCGGCCTCCCGGATAAAATAATTTTGCCAAGGAAGCAATAACACATTGACATAATTCTCAGCAGATGTGAGCGTGCCTCGGCAAGTTAACAAGGTCCACAGGGAGGGCCGAGAGCCGCCGCCATAGCAGTGTGAGCCGGTGAGCTGCGAGGAGATAAGATGAGATGGTCCATGGAGATTTGTGAACGGCTCTGGAGTTCTCTCAGGTACCTGACACGTACTGTTAACTTTGAGTGTAACTTTAATTGTGAGTCTTCTTTAAACTTCTGGACTTTTTTGTCTGTCCTGTGAGTTTAAATCGATTTAATACACAAGGAAGGAAACACTAGTGGAGGAATGTGATGCTGTGTACGTCTTTCCAAGCTTGGGTACTGTGTTCATTGTTATTCTTCAGCCATAAGCTCGAGAAGAGCTGCTAATATTTGGTCAAATAAAATGGAAACATCTGAAAAAAACCTTTTGTAACCTGCATGTAATGTATTTTTAAAGCTTTTCCCTGCAAGATCATTAAAGTTCAAACTGTACAATATTTCCACATTTTTTTCTGAAGGATTTATATCAACATGTGAAAGGATACGTGTACTATCCAAACCACGAGGAAAGCTACAGTTTAGTTTCCCAAAATGCATGTGTAGGGTTTATGAGATCACCGTGGCTCATCAAATACTCTCTAATCATGCTGAGGAAACACTTTAGGGTTCCTGTGAAAAAATTCCAAGCAGAACCCCTTTATTAAGAACCCATAAATATCCTTAAAAAATCTATTGAATTATATGTTTTCTCTTAAAACACATGTTTAGACAACAGGATTTCTTTAAGGGTTTTTGTTTTAATTAATATGGGCATGTGGAATTTTCTGTATGATCAGGATTATATTATTTTCTAATTACATCATTATAGTATTCATGTCTTTGTGTGTTCAGTTGTAAGAGTTGGTGTTAAGTGGAACCTCAAATAACCACATCTAGTCCCCTCTAATAGTAACTTGTCTCTGAATTAGGCCACATGAATTTCCTGAATAATTCTACAGTATTTAATAAGGTTTTCTTTTCTAAAACGTAAAAACAACAACAACAACAAAAAAAGCCATTTGAATTAATTTGCATTAGCAAAATGATTTCACACATTATTATTATTATTATTATTATTATTATTATTATTATTATTATTATTATTTCTTAATTGATTTGTTAAACACACACCCTACATGCATGAGTTGAAATATATTTTTTAATTTTCAGATTTTAATAGTTTTAACGACATTCCATATCTCTATATTTGAGAGAGAGAGAGAGAGAGAGAGAGAGAGAGAGAGAGAGAGAGAGAGAGAGAGAGAGAGTTGTTTTATAACTCCGAAATACAAAAACAAAAGTTTCACATACATATGAAAAAAAGAAAAAGAAAAAAGAATAATTTCCGCACCAGTAGGTTTTTGTGCTTTAACACAAAGAGAGAAAGAGAGAGAGAGAGAGAGAGAGAGAGAGAGAGAGAGAGAGAGACTGACTCTCTTCCGTCTTCCCCACCGCGTCTTCCCCATCTGCATGTGAAATCGCCATTTCACCCCCCTGCACACTCCCTAATTGTTGTAAAAATTATTTGTGAAATTGCTTTGCACCATGAGTGTTCTCCACAGCTATAGTGTCATGCGCGCTCCCGCAGAGTGGACACGCGCAACCGGGCCTTTCTGCACATGCGCTCACGTCAGACTCACGTTTATTTCTTTGTGTTTTTGTTATTATTGCATTGTATTTCTGTATTTTTCATTGCTTCTATGCGCTTTGTGTGTAAGGTCCATCACATGTGTGCTTTACATAGGAACAAACACACAATCAGAGTCTTACTGTATGAATTGCTGCGTTAATAACGAGCACTTTAAGGACATTTTAGTTGTTAGTTAATGCATTTTAATGTATTAAAATAATGTATGTAAATCAAACATGCTCTATAAGAAGGAATATGAATGAACCGTGCATCGTGTTTAATTGTTGGATTGTATATACAGTCATTTGGTCACTGCGTAAATCTGAGTACACAAACATCATTTCACGGCACTGGACTACTTTTATAATTAACACTGATTGTAATTATGCAAGGTAGAAAGAGCCTTAATAAAAACCACCAATCATTTCATCTCAACCCGTTTTGCATCACTCTCCATCCATTTCTCTTTTAATTCCTCTGTAGGACCACCACGTGTTCTGGGTGAAATGAACATGTCCATGATGTGATCATTATGAATTTCGTGAAAGTGCATGTCTTCCATTACATCATTTGTTCATGTTTAATTTAACATTAATTCAGGTATCAGTGCATGATTATTCATGTCCTGTTACTGTAAACACTTAACAAAATCCGTAATGTGGATTAACACCAACAGTTCTGTGAAATAAATCTCGATTTACATGTTTTGCTTGTGATCAGTAAAACTTGAACACGTTATCACTTCATTTTCGTCTCTGATACAGATTTAACATTTGTGTTACGTCGCATTTGAACAGAAATGACACGACATTACATTTTACATAAACAGCTTTGTCCACATGATGTCTAAAATAAAGCCCTAATATAAACTGCATGGATCATCAGCACAAATTCATGGGGAATGTTCACTTAACCGTGGGTCACATCTTAAATCAGATTGAAATCAAATTATGTTAGAACCTATTTTAGGGAGGAACATCAACGGTGTCAGATCAGAACATAGGTTCCTATTCACTACAAATGATTCCAGCTGATTTTAATTTGATCTGATTCAAGATGCGGGCATGTTTAAGGTGTCAGGAAAAAGGAAGGAGACTTTTATTCTGAGGCCACACTGTAGAGTTAATACTGTTGTTTCTGTTAGTATTTTGTGTTGTACACTGTGAGTAAAAATAAAAGAATATAAATTAACAATGGAAATATAGATTTTAAGTGCATTTTTAATTTAGCGATGGTGGAAGGCTTTAGAATTTAGACATGATCAGTTATGTTCAGTAGGATGTGTATATATAATGCGTATTTATAAAAATCCATACATTATGTGATGTGGAGGTCTGATCGGGGTCTGATATTTAACAGCAATGGCTCTTAAATAAACATCGAAATGTTTTTTTTTTGTTTTTTTTTTTTTTATTTTGTGACCAGAAATAATTGTAACCAGTGATGCCAGTATCAAATACAGACAGGATCAGAACGATAACGAGAGAAATCTAGCTTTCAGTAGTGTGTGTGTGTGTGTGTGTGTGTGTGTGTGTGTGTGTGTGTGTGTGTGTGTGTGTTCATATGATTAGAGCGAACGTTTAGCATACATCTCAAATCAGAGATGAACGAAAACTCGGTTTGACATTTCCTGGGTGTTTGTCCCTATAATGGAGGAGGAGGAGGAGGAGGAGGAAGAGGAGGAGGAGGATAGTTGTAAAGCGGACTCGATGTGCGTGCGCGTCCTGTTCCTGTTTCCTCTCATTGGTAGCCAGCTCCGAGGCTTCACCTCCTCTTTTCAAACGGAATTAAAAGAAAGGCCAGGGAGCCTATCGGTGCGCGCCGGCTCGCTCCCCCTCCCTCCCACCGCCATGCTCCAAAGTTGGGCCACTTCAGCTACTCCAGAGAGGTTAGCAAAACCAGCAGACCTCTGACTGAGTCGAGGCAAACATCTAAACATCATCCATCTTCATTCTCTTTTTTGTCTTTGCATACTTTCTGTAAAACACACTGCATACTTTAGGATTTTTTTTATCCTTAGCGCGCCTGAACGCACACGTGTGTGTGACTTTTTGGTCTATTTTTTGAGCGTGTTATTTACTTCTGTGTTTCTGGAATCTCTCTCTATTTTTGTGCATGTCTTTTTAAAACACTGGACCTGTAGTAGCTGTAGTTTCTTCTGACTAAAGCGAGACTGGACCTAATTCTTTCAGCATCACTAGGGACTGTTAAATATTTTTAGAGTAGCTGCTATGGCTACTTTACCAGGAACAGTTCCTCGAATGGTTCGGCCAGCACCGGGCCAGAACTACCCTCGCACTGGATTTCCCCTGGAAGGTACCACTTTTTATGACTTTTATTTTTACAGTGATGATCGTTTCTTAAATACGTTTCCTAAAACTATACACACTGCATTTCTGAGAGCTGGTAGATTTTTTTTTTAAATAGAAAGCTTTGGGAAGGAACAATACAAAGCGGCGTAAGAGCAACATAATCATTGTGCAACAGTGTATAAAATATTAGAGCAAGTTGTATTAGCATTCCTGGGTGCTAGGAATCCAAATTTCAGATGAAACTTTATTGATAACGAACAAAATGTTTGTGCCAGACAAGTACAATTGTATATGAGTAGATTTAGTGAAACACTTAAAAAAAACCTTTAATGTCTATTTTAAAAATAGGAGTTATAGGAAAGACCATATATTTTAGGAAAATAAATACATATTCACTAAAGATCAATATGTAACACATTGCGCAAAATAGTTTTTATGTCATATAATTACGCAATATAATTTTTTTTACATTCAAAATCTAGCAGTTTGCCCTTATGAGGGGTTGCACATATCCAAAAACACACGCACGCATAAAAAGTTAGACGTGCACACAGAGCTGCAGCATTAAATGGGAATGTAGTTCGTGCTTAAGTGCCTTTTGACGAAAAATGTTCAAACTCACGAACCTCGCGTCTGCACTCGAGCTTCGGGATTTAGTGAAGTAGTCTGCTGCGGCAAATAGAAGTAAAAACACACAGCTAAGAGATGGCTCAAAGGATCACGCCAATATTTGTACTGCATGACTAGGAATAATCAAGGTGTAAAGTGCACGCGCCTTTTAGTGCCTCTTGAATGCGAAATGCGCTGCTTAAGTGTTCTTCTGCTTCAAATGATGCATGTTACAGGACAACTGCATGAAGTGTGTCTGGCATGTGTCTGGTTCGTGAAGAAAGGGAGGGAATGAATTGGCTTTAATATTTGTCATATATTTCTAAACGCTTTATTCACGTGCAATTCCATTGCCAAATCCACAGGGTCATAGAGCAAAAACCTGACATTATGTGTGGTTTTGTAAACTCTTGATAACTTTCGATGTGTCTGATTTGTGTTTTGTCACGGAGCAGTGTCCACCCCGCTGGGCCAGGGTCGAGTGAACCAGCTCGGCGGCGTGTTCATCAACGGGAGGCCTTTACCGAACCACATCCGACACAAGATCGTGGAGATGGCGCACCACGGCATCCGGCCGTGCGTCATCTCTCGACAGCTGCGGGTTTCCCACGGCTGCGTCTCCAAAATCCTCTGCCGATACCAGGAGACGGGTTCGATCCGGCCCGGAGCCATAGGGGGGAGTAAACCCAGGGTAAATAAAAACATGAAAATAGTTCAAATCCTAAACATGGCATAAACAATGAAAAGTCAATAAAGCTTTATTTCCTGCAAATTAATTGTTACCGTCACATTTGTCGCTTGCGTGGTGCCGTCAATTTTAACTTTTAATTATGCATTTTTGCAAAATTCAACCTTCATTTTAAAAGTTAGTCCTTTTATATATGCTAATATACTATTTACTACTACATTAAAATGGTAAGTTAGGTTTGAAGTTATTTATTTTTTTGTTTTATTTATTTATATATTTATTTATTTATTTATTGCACAATAAATGTAGCCTTCACTCTCAGGTACAGTTCTGCCTTTCCATGTTACTGGTGTGGAACCATCAGATTTCGTACCGTTTCTGTGGGAATGTGCTTGCGTGCGTGCCTTTAATTAGCTTTAATGCTTTAAAGGGACATCAGAGGTCCTTAAGTTCCACCTTAAATTGTTTAAAAAGTATAAGGATAGTGACTCAAGGTACAGACGAGAAGCAATAGGGAAAGGTAAAGGCTGGTATTTTATTATTTCTTTTTCTGAAAATGTTGCGTGAAATGGGGAAGTCGGGTAGGTTGGTGAGATTTTGAGTCAAATAATAACCGAATATGCGTATCAACACGTTAGGAGACTAAACAATATTAAAAGTGTGTTTTATTTTATATCAGAATCAATTGAATGACAAAGCACATAACATTGTTGTTTTATTTAAGGTTCATTACTGAACTATGGAATTAAAATCTTCTAATTTTCCTCCTTTTTCTGGTTGAAAATCGCCGTTGGACACTAAAGCAGGTGGCAACGCCCGACGTGGAGAAAAGAATTGAGGAATACAAGCGTGAAAACCCGGGTATGTTCAGCTGGGAGATCCGCGACAAGCTGTTGAAGGACGGAGTGTGTGACAGAAGCACGGTTCCTTCAGGTGAGGCCTCATCTGGTAAGCACACTTTTCTTCCTACTGACATCTATAATGCTCTCTCTCACACTCACACACAAACACGCGCACACACCACACACACACACACACACACACACACACACACACACCATATAAATGATACTGGGCGCGTACAAAGTAATATATACACTAAGAGGTCATTCCAAATGATGTGCATGAATTTTCTAGACGTTTCTATGGAAACCGATTAACCTACAAATCAGAAACAGCGATTTTTATATTATATTGTTTAAACGCACTTTTGTAGACGTTTGTTTTCCTTGTATGTTTCATTAATCACGTTTTCACGTGTAGCATGGTTTTATATCTCACACGTAAGCCTAATCATCATACGATATCACACGTGTGAAATATATAATATTATATATAAAATCTGTATGTAAATGTCTTTATATCTATCCTTTTTATCGCAGTGAGTTCCATTAGCCGGGTTTTGAGAGCACGTTTTGGAAAGAAGGATGATGATGATGATTGTGATAAGAAGGATGAAGATGGAGAGAAGAAAACGAAGCACAGCATCGACGGCATTTTGGGAGACAGAGGTGAGTGTTTTAATTACTTTTTTAAATCATTAATGATTGTGCAGGCGCTTTGGGTAACGTCATTGCTCTTCTCGCTGTCGCGCTGCTTCTTTGTGAAGAGTTTTGGGAAGATGATGATGATGATGGTGGTGGTAATGATGATGATGATGATGATGATGGTGGTGCTGATGGTGCTGGTGTAGAAGTATGAGTGCTCCGTTCGCGCTCCTCCTCGGCTGTGATTAGCCATGCTGTTAGCCACTCAGTCCTTTACTCAATTATTTATGAACCCCTGACGTAAGGTATTTAGCGCCGGCAATTCATTTGTGCAGCACATCATTCGCTCATTTTAACCACCAGCCTCGACAGCTGACAGCTGACCAACAATCTGTCAGTAAAGCCGTCACTTTAAATCTTTAGTGTGTCTGTCGTTTCAAATGCACCATGTAATCAAGCAACAACAACAGCA
>NC_083481.1:1770000-1797500 GCF_030014155.1 Tachysurus vachellii | reverse complement strand
CTCTCTCTCTCTCTCTCTCTCTCTCTCTCTTAAGGTCTTTTAATGTTGATTTGACTTTTCAGTGTTTTATTCTTGGTTTTAAATACGTCAGGAGAGACCGGTTCAGGTGCCAACCGATCAACTCTGTCTTTGGTCAGGCAAAAAATGGCAATATACCTGAGCCAAAAAAACAAATTTGCTCAAAATACAGACTGGGGGTCTCGAGTAATCTTCTCCAGACTTATTAAATCAAGAGTACTGACGAATTTTAATTTCTATAAAAGCATGAATAACCTGCACATGTTTCAGTCAGTGTGGTGTTGTAAAAATGTTCTATGCGCTGTTATTGAAGGAGAACTAAGCTTTGCACCAGAGCTAAGATAATGATGATGATTATCAGTTTACCTCATTTATTTGAGTTATTTTAATATTCTTATTTATTTATTTATTTATTTATTTAGTTGTTGAGTCACGCTGTTTGTTGTTTTACATGACTTGTGCTAATAAAGGATTGGAAAAAGTCAAAAAAAAAGAAAGTCTCTCTCTCTCTCTCTCTCTCTCTCTCTCTCTCTCTCTCTCTCAGTTCAGTTTATTGGCAGCATAAATGTTCTCACATTGGTGCCAAAGTAAATAGGTGCATCGGTGTACTGGTGCAGGCAAACTGATACAAAAATAGTGTGTTTTATACATTTATAAACATAAAAATAAAAAAATACAATATTTCCCATTGTGTCTGCATGCGATCTGGATGCCAGTGAAAATGGTCAAGTACAAAACATCATCAGGTAAAGAAGTGATGGTGTTGTGTGGAGATTTTATCTCTCCTCACTCTGGCAGGTGTCCACATTAGCAACACAATTGTCTCACAGAAGCAGAACCCCAACACACACACACACAAAAGATTTAGAGGGGTTGTTGGATGTGTGGAGGGACGACCCAAAATGAGGGAGATTACGCACAGAAGCAGCTATTAGCAGGGATAAAGCTCCTCTAAACAAACAAGTTAAAAGTAGCAGATGATGAAAAGATCAATAATGCTTCCATTAAAGAATCAGAGCTCTCGTCTTTCTTCTCAATTGTCGCTTTCTTCTTTAATATCTCAAGCCGCTTCTCCTGGAGCTGTCTGTATCGGCAATCCAATTTAGGCTTGGCTCACTTCAGAGTTCAGCTAAAGATATGTTCCTCATGAGCTGGGCTCAGAGCAGGCTGTGTCATATAATGAGTGCCTTAAGAACAGAAGTGTGTGATGGGACAGAATCGGCTTCCTGTCGGGTCGATATGGCCTCGGGATCGCACGTCTTCCCTTTCATTAGACAAAACCTTTTCCCAAACAGGAGAAAGGAGACTGGGGGAAAAGGAAAAAGTGACTTTGTCACTTTCAACTAGGTGTTGGTCTTGACGAGAGAAAATGACGTCTCTAAAGGCCATTTCTCCTCCAATCCGTCTCCGTCTCTGTCTGGTAATTCCTGGACAGAATGAGGGTCCTCAGCATTGGAAATAAATTCCCAAAGGGGTTTTGTGACTCCCAGCTATATTTTGATCTTAAAGTGGAGGCAATTCCGATTAAATTGGAGTTGATTTCTTGTTACACACTCGAAACAGCTCTCAGAAAGCGAACAGAAAGAGAAGAGTTCTTTGTTTCAGGGGGTTTGTGAGAAACACGCATCCTGTCGAGTGTTTTCATCGGGGTCTTATTTTGTATTTGTTGCCTTTTGGGTGTGAATGTTATTGCTTTCTTCTTTCTTCTAATTACTTTCATCCTCATTAAGCCATAAAGTCTTAAGTGTTTTTTTTTACTCTGCTTCAGGAGTGATGTCGTTTCTGTTTTGTGACACATCACTGTACAGAAGCATGCATTAGAAACACCTTTATCTTCTCCCCTGAAAGCCATTTTGTTATGTACAGCACTGTGAAATACAGATAACTCCAGAAACAGTGCAGCGTCTCATGAGCGGTTCATATTTCTTTACTTTCTGGTGTTTAAATGGGATAAGTTTCTTAGCAAACGGAATGCCTTAAAATCCATTTAAAACACATCTCCAGCCATGAGATGCAAAGAAAGCACTTAAATCACAATATTCTGTCACAGTCTCCTATTTCAGTGTTAAAAATATTATTTTGATAGCATTTTTAGGCTTTATTAAAGTAAACAACTTCAGAAGTGTTAGAAATTATTTGCTTAAAATATAATAATCTGAGTTTTTATTGAAAATGTGAAAATCTTATCTTTTGCTCATAAACCAAGTGTTTTATGAGTGCTTCTATTTTGTCTTTAAAATAAAATTGTATTTATATTATTATTATTGTTGTTGTTGTTGTTGTTGTTGTTGTTGTTGTTGTTTTTGTGTAATATGTTACACAGATTTGCTCATTTCATTTTAAAAGCATTTTAATGGGAAAAAAGTTGAAAAAATAAAAATAAATAAAAATAAATTTAAACTTTCAACAGGCAAATAAATAATTTTATTATTATTATTATTATTATTATTATTATTATTATTATTATTATTATTATTATTATAATAATAATAATAATAATAATAATAATAATAATAATGTAACCATTAATAACCATAATTATTATTGCATGATATGTTAATATTTTCATAGTTATATTAATAATTAGTATAGTATTTATTTTTTAAGCTCTATTAGCAGCTGGAAAGGATTAAAAATGTTAAAATGATGGACTTGACCCTCTTCCCCTGTCCTCGTTCAGAGGTCACACACCTGTACGATCCTCCCGTAAATAACTGGGAACTTTTTGTCGCCTCTGATTTTCACTGCCTGCCAGTTCTGACAGCTGGCACAGTCGGGCGCGGCGTCCCGGATTATTTTCGAGCCGCTTGTTTACCACCGAGCCGCAGTGGAAAAGACAACAGGAATTTCCTCTCTAATTTCATTACAATGGAGAAAAACTGCCCTACATAATGGGCAACACTAATTAAGTTTGGAGCCGTGCGTGTAGTCTGAACACTGATGAATTAGACTCATTCACATCATGCTCGGCTGCTTTAAAATCACCATTAGCGCATGCTACTTAGGGCCATAACATCGCCCATTTTATGCTTCTGATCCCCTTCACAAGTGGAAGCTTCATTATTTTCATTTAACGTCTGACCGTCCTCCTTCGGCCACACACACACACACACACACACACACACAGACACACACACACACACACCACACATACTAGGACCAGGAATATGTTTTTCTAGTGTGAGTCATGTGAGTTTTTTCATTCAGAAACATGCAGGATCTAGGAGGTGTTTCAGAGCCACCCAAGTCTTGCATCCTGGTTTTAAATAAAGAGCTTATTAATTTTAATGTTTTTAAAAGGTTACAGTTGGAACTCAGGTGCCATGTGTAAAAATCCCATCATACAGGGCATTTTTTAAGACACTAGATTTGGATTTTTCTGACCTTTGTTGTGTTTCTTAATTAATTAGCAGGGAACAAACATCAGGAAACCTTTTTTTTATTTCTTTTATTTTTCTTTTCTTTTATTATTATTATTATTATTTTTTTTTTTATGAAACTAGAAAATTGGCATTTACTGTCTAAAAAAAGAGTTAAGGACAAACCAAAAAGGTTTTTCACAGTGTAGCTGTAGAAGAACCATTTTAGTTCCTCAAAGAACCTTTCAGTAAATAGTTCTCGAAAGAATCTATTTTTACTTAGCACCATAAAGAACATTTTTATAGCCTATAGAAACTTTTTCCCCCGCAAAGGACCGTCAGTGGAAATGTTCCAGTGATGTTAAAGGCCCATCATAGAACCACGCACCCTGACAGAGAGCCTTTATATTGGTAAGTGTAGTGTGAGTGTCAGAGTGGTTGACCTCATGATGAACACCGCTGGGAGAAACATGTAGTGTATTATTCTAGCTGTTGCCAAGGTCTGTCACCTGAGACTTCTTGATACTGTAGGAGTACGATTCTTTTGGGACATCATTTCAGAAGAATCCGTTTTTATGTGATTGTGCTTTACAAACAATTTTAAGGATGAAAGGTGGTGGTGGTGGTGTTGGGGAGAGATAATCCCACCCTAGAAACCCTTCACACTTTATATTCAGGCATGCATGTCCCCTGGAGCTTGGGCACAGGGAGTCAATATGTCAGCGTTTATCGATACCCCACCAAGCTGCACGGCCCTGTCAGGGCCCTATTCAGGCTGTAATGGCCCCCTGGTGTGCGGCGTCTATGCGGTGCTAAAGGAGCCGAGAGGCCCCGGGCCCGCTCTCCTCCGACCGCTCAGCGTCTTCACACACATGACAGGAACCATAAAAGAGCAGTGTCTCTGCAGCTTCTCTCACCCGCATTCTCTCTCTCTCTCTCTCTCTCTCTCTCTCTCTCTCTCTCTCTCTCTCTCTCTCTCCCGTTAAAACCTCCTCTTTTCTACCTCCTTTAAAGAAAAAGGTCTGATTGTTTGTTGTGGGAGCCAAAGATTATAGACCCTCCACTCCCCTTTTTACTTTTTTCTTCTCTTTTCTCTCTTGTCATTTCTAATGGATGAGAGTTTTATACCGACGTCTGTGAATGCAAGAACGTCGGTAATTCGATAAAGCTGATAGATGAGAGTGAGAATGGTTTTGACAACAAGGCTCAGTCCATAGTTCAAGGCAGCTGTCCTGAAGAGAGAGCCATACACGAAAGCCCTATTCGGACAGGATTATTTTTAATAGCAGTGCTGAAGTAATGAAATTTACTGATCTATCTCTGGGATTTTAATCCTGTCCCACTCCATCATGTCAGTCATTTGTCTGGAAATATTCCATACTTTTCCTCCCTTCTGTTATATCCTGCTGGAACTGTGAGCTCCTTTAATTTTTTCAATACTTTTTACTGTTTCCCAACAAAACCAGGTCTTAAACTCAGAACTATAAAATAGTTCCACTGTCACCGAGTCCCAGGGACACAGTGAATACAGGCTCTGGCTACTGATCAGAAGGTGGTGAGTTTAAGTCCCTGCTACTCTTTCCAGTCACTGTCACTGATCCCAGTCCATGCCAATGTTCCCATTCCCTGTCAACAAAATCAATCCCTACCAGGAATCCAATTCCTGCCACTAATCCAAAACCTAGCCACTGTTCCCATCTCCTGCCAGTGTTCCCAATCCCTTCCACTGATCCCAGTTCTCCCCAAAAACCCAATCACAGAAACTGATCCCAATCCTTTCTACTTAACATTTCCAAATCCTTTGGATAAAACTACAGTATCTCAGATGAGGTAAATGTAAATGAAGTAATTGTTTTTAATACAGGTGCAGTCTACATCCATTTTATGGTCATGTGACCTACCAATGCTCAAGCTTCCTACAAGTGTTTAGAGTCGGTTTAAATACACACATGGTGAAGACTCTGTGATTCAGCGATCGTTTTAGTGCAGTGTGGATTAAACTTAGTCTGAATCACTGGTGTGAGAGGAACATGACTGGCCCTTTGAGTCAGTGTTTGTAAGCAGTTGCTGCATTAAGGGCTGCAGAAAATCTGTTGAATGAATGGATGGATGAACCTCAGTGAGAGTTGTGTTGGGATTCTTCTTTCTTTCTTTCTTTCTTTCTTTCTTTCTTTCTTTCTGTACAGATATATTGCTACAAATTCTTTCTACAGATGCAGTATTCTATTATCTTCTTCTTGTTCTTCTTGTTCTTGTTCTTGTTCTTCTTGTTCTTCTTCTTCTTCTTCTTCTTCTTCTTCTTCTTCTTCTTCTTCTTCTTCTTTATGGGCACTCCAGTATCTGAGGTTTATCTGGAAAAGATTTGTGTTTATATTCAGGCTGCAAGCTAGAGAGATATGCAGGATGGCAGATGGACGTCAGAGATAGTAAATCAGATCAGATTTTGGGATCCGTTTGTGTAATGAAGGCATTCTGATGTGACTGACAAAAAGCGTGACTGCACCAAGAAGTCGCACAATGGCAGGCACCAAATAAACATGTAAACCAAACAAATAAAGATGGGAAGAGATTAATTTTGCGTTGTTATTTTGGTCCCGTAATTACGGAGGTGTTGGCGGTGGTGGTGGTGGTGGTGGTGCTGGTGGTGGTTGTCATTTACAATCAACTGGTGTCATCCGCTGCTTCATGTCTCGTCCCTGCAAAATAGCATGTGTGAGGACCTGTTTGTAATTATCCTGGAACTAATACGCTTTTCAAAATGAGCCATTATGAGCTAATGCCTCACTGCGAGAAAAAAAAAGAAGCCCCGTCTGTTTTTTTGTCCCTCTGTCTTGGGTAGTTTGCGAGGTAGCTACAGCTGATATCGAGGCCATTGGTTACGGTATTAAAATAAGGCTCCATGGAATCTTGCCGTAATGTCGAGCTAATGCTGATTCAAAGGCAGGCGTCGCAGACGAGGCTCGAGCCGCCTCTACCGCCCTCTCACCATGTCATGGAAGCCTTTCATCATCATTTATCCCTGACTAATTCACAGGATTTTGGGTGATGGTGAAATCTGTGCTTCTACCTCCAGTGTCCTATTCAATTGTCTTTTTTCCCCCCAAACATCGATCTTTAACACTCTTTTCGAGCTTGGACGCTGTTAAATTGTATTAAACTCAATTCTGAAATTAGATTTATTTCTGGTGGCTGATGCAATGTGAGATCAAGGTTGATCGTTGCGGTATCAGGTTCTGTTCAGTAGTGTGGGGGGAAAAGTGTTTGCCCCTGTAGCCACTTCCCTTGTTAATTTTTCACATGCTAGAAATTGGTGATGTGTTAAATGTCTGGAGTACTGAAGTAATTACTGAAAAGGTTGATGCTCTATTTGAACAGATCATAAAACATCTGTAAGTGTTGATAGGGTGAAATTTTCAGCGAGGACATAGAGATTTATTGGACATTCATCGATGGAGTCTTTAGTGTCAGTACAGCATTATAACAGCATAATGCCTTAGATTTTTCAGCAGTGTTGTGCCTTACATAATGAACACAAATGTTATCATCTGCTTTTGTTAACTGAAGGTAAAGACTCATTTAGAAGGCGTGGATTCCTCATTTTGAAGTCTGAATGGAAAGCTGCCATGATTCTTTTCTGGATAATTTGCTGTGTAATGAGACCTGAACGGTTTAACATGTAGTATTTTATACATACGTAACCTCTGAGAAAAGGTTAGACAATTTTCCTGACGTGTGCATTTATCCCCTGCGCATTCGTCTGTGGACCTGAACCTCACCGCTGGAATGTCTTTTTATGAAGTGTCCAGCTGTGAGGTGGAGTTGATCAAGGCTCTATTACTTCACATTTAGTCAGGACCGCCGCTGCAAAAAGCCCCTTGAGAGATGGGGTGAGAGAGAAGGGCTGAGAGATGGGGAATAAAAAGGCTACTGGGAGGTCAGAGGAGGAGTTTGGAGATGTGTGATGGATATCCCATCTGCCTGGAGTCAGGGCAGCACGTGTGCAGGAGTTTGAACAGGAGCTCAGCGGCTGTACCGGACTACCTTTATAAACCTCGTGCTGGCTTAGAAGTTTTCTTAGTTATTGTGTTTGTCATAAAGAACAGCGAGGCTACTGAGGTTTATCATTTTGACAAAAGTAAAGACTCTGTAGGAAGTAAGTGCTTGGATTTTTAAATTAAAAAGCTACTGAATATCCAGGTTTAAATCGCAAAATTTGAGTTAATGAATGCAGTTGTGTTTTTAGTCCTTCGTTTCAGACGTGCTGCTGGATGATCTGTTTCTTCATGACAGATTTTTTTCTTTTCTTGTTTTGCTTTCCTTCTAATATCTTTTGTAGTGTAGTATAGTATAGTATAGTATAGTATAGTACAGTATAGTACAGTATAGTGTATAGTATAGTATAGTACAGTATAGTACAGTATAGTATAGTATAGTATAGTGTAGTATAGTACAGTACAGTATATTATAGTGTAGTGTAGTGTAGTGTAGTATAGTATAGTATAGTGTATAGTATAGTACAGTATAGTGAAGTGTAGTATAGTGCAGTATAGTATAGTATAGTATAGTGTAGTGAAGTGTAGTATAGTGTAGTATAGTGCAGTATAGTATAGTATAGTGTAGTGAATTGTAGTATAGTGTAGTGTAGTATAGTGTAGTATAGTGTAGTGAAGTGTAGTGACATGTAGTATTCCTCCTAACATCAAAAGGTTCTAGTTCTAGCTATACTCATGTACAGTGCAGTGTAGTATTTTGAAGTATAGTGTAGTATAGTAGACTGCAGTTTAGCACAGTATAGTGTGATATAGAGCACCGTGTTTGTATATTAATAAGTTTGTACATATAAGATTGTATATTGATTTTCCTCCTAATGTCACACGATAGTTGTAAGTATACTAATGTACTGTGTAGTATAGCACTGTATAGTGATACAAACCTACACACAAACGTCTTCGACACATACCAAAGATTGTATTTCTCTGTTGCATTTAATCATTTCAAATGATTCCTGAATCTCCAAATAGATTCTTTTGAATTAATTCGTGGAACATTAGCAGTGTAAATGATTCTGCAGGAGAAGCTTTCTCTTAATTAATGAGAATATTCAATTCACTAACACACTTCTTTGTCTTTGGCACAACTTTATCTCTCTGCGCCTCTCATTGCTCCACGAGGAGTTGCTGTCGAATGAAGCGTGAATCTTAAACTCATCCAGACATCTGGTTTGCACCTGATTCAAGCCAAATTAAATTCTGCCTCACGTCAATATTTAGTTAAAGATGGCATTGGGCCCTGGAGGGGAACATCCTGGCTGCAGCGCTGACTGAATGCAACATAATTAGACTTTAATTGCTTGATAAGTGAGCTGGCGTTTATCAATATCCCCACAACCTTCAAATGGAATTACAGCGAAGTCATTATGTGTGGGATTAATCGGGATGTACCTTATTGTTTTAAAACAGGGAGAAGTGTTTGTGCATTGACCTCATCATCCGCCGGGATTCTACTTTTACTGGAGGTGATAATTAGCTGACATTTTATCACTTCTGGCAGTAAACAATGACTAGCAAACTAGCAAATGTACCCAAACCTCCCATGTGTTCGTTTAAGATACAAAATAGAGCGAATCTTAATTACACCTGAAATGTGTCGTATGACATCATCATAGAATTTACTTCATAATCCACTGGAGACTATCACTGTCTTCAGTCCCGTGATAAAACCCATCATCCCAATCGGAGGATTCTGATGCGATAGACATGCCTCTCTCTCTCTCTCTCTCTCTCTCTCTCTCTCTCTCTCTCTCTCTCCTCTATCAGTGCTAGCGTCTGTTTCATTACCATAATCTTTTGCTCTTTGTCATGGAGGCGGCTGTTGACCTTCAGTCCTGGGCGTGTATATGAACTTCTCAAAGCTTTGGAAATCCACACCACTAGACTGCATGCAGGATCTTTCTTTTAAATCACTGGTTTTAATCACTGGTACAGAATATTTTGTCTGTTCTTCTGAAATTTCCTTCTGAGCCGTGGACGTTTAAAAAAAAGTAGATTAAAATTTGTACGGTCCGTCTACAAAACCGTGGATCTACATATGAAAAAAATGGCACTCCAGGACAATTCAGCTTGAGATAAATAATTCTGTATAATTCTAATTGTAATTCTGTTTCCTGTGAAAAACAGGAAAACAGCCATAAAGAACATAAAGGAATAAAATGACGGAGGGATATTACAGAACATCAAGCATTAACACTGATCTGGATCTGAGCCTGCTTTGTAATCACTGATTCACATCCGGGGCAGTCAGGGTCAGGCAACGAAAAAACAGAGCTGACATTACAGTATGGACAGCAGACTAAAGAGGAATGTTTGAAGGCAAAAACTTTTTTGAGTATCTTGTAAATATTCTGAACACACAGACACCTGAACGTTTGTAGGCAGAGCCCTGCGTGAAAAGAAGTGGAAAGATGTAGAGCAAAAAATACCACAGCAGCAAATAGCCACCACTCCCCCCCCCCCCCCCCCTCACACACACACACACAGGGGGTCGAGGTGACTTTGGCAAGTGATCTATGGCCCATTGCAGTGAGTTCAAGTGTTGTCATGGTGCCTTAACGGCCAAAAAAAACCCCCTCTGTGCCACATTCTCATGAAAACCAACAAAGGGATATTCCCAGATATGTACACATCCACGTTTGTATGTTCAAGGGTATTTTTGCTGGAGTGCACTGGAAAAATCAATCTTTATTAAAAGATGGGAAGACGCAAGAATTGATTTAATGAATGCGGACTCATGTCCTGCGGCCGCGTGTAATCCGTTGAGAATCGTCGAGCCTCGGATCGGGGAGACAAAAAAAAGACGTTCGGGGAAGACTCCTCAAGTGGCCTGTAATGATAGTCTCCATATAATCCCATAATTCCTTGCTTAATTAAACTCCGGAGCTGGAATTGAGACCCAGCCAGTTTTTTGGTTGTTCTTTTTTTATTAACAGTTTTTTTTTTCTCGTTTTGAAATCTGGTGCATGTCCAAAACATGCTTACACATGCACAGACAGACAGACAGACGGACGGACAGACAGACAGACAGACAGACAGACAGACAGACAGACAGACACAGTTGGCACAGTGATGCAGCTCCTGGCAGATGCTGGGGAACTGGGGGATGATGAGTGCTGAACTGAGAGCTGAGAGAGAAGAAAGCTGCTATAAAGTGGTCCAGGCTGCTGGAAGCCTTGCAGGACACACACACACACACACACACACACACACACACACACACACACACACACAAACACTCTGAAAAGAAGCTTTGCCATCTCCTGTCGCAGCTGTGGTGTTGCGGGGGAAGGTGCTCTCGTCCTATCCATCTCTTTCTTTCAATCTTTTTTTTAACATTTTTTTTCACTTAGCGATGATGCAAGACCACAGAACCCGGAGCAACACGTCTGTCTATGTTCTTGCACTCGCCAGAAAAACCGACGTGAACGTTTTCTGTCATTAACTTGCACCCACCTCTGTAAATATGCAAACAGAAATGCAGTGTGATGCAATTTTGGCAGATAAAAACACTCTGTTTGAGACGTAACGGAAGCGAAATCTGAACTCTGGTTTGACGGAAGCACAGAAAAAAAAAAGAGGCTAAATGTACAATTTGATGTAATATGTTTTGAACCGCAGCTCCAAACCACAAAGAGTGGTGAGGGAATTCAATGGCTCAGAAGTAATAGAGTATCAAACGTACTTATTTGAAGCGCTTGCCTGTGAGCGGCTAGCCTCGGGCCGCTGTGGAGAGAAAGAGAGAGACGCCGAATGGCAAGGTGTCCTGTGCAGATTACCATAACCCTCCCAGCGCTGTCCCCAGGCCTCCGGAGCTCAGTGGCAGGATTATACTTCTGAAGACTCCACACATGAATAAAACCGGTACGAAGTGCAGCCTGGGCTCGTGTGAAGATAACACAACATTAATACTGCTGTGATTGCACTCCCTCGGCTTTACCCCAGCGTTTTTTATTTCAGATATTTTTTTGTGTTTATTGTGTTTCCATTTTGTATACACGTCCATATTCCTGCATAAATTGCTGCATGTACTGGGCTGTTTATCTCACAGCGTTATTCGTTAGCTTTATGGGGAAAAATGATGAATGTCTCTAGAAGATTTATTTCATAAAAGGTTCTGGGTTCTCCATCATCTTGAAAACAAGATACAGCGCTGCCGAATCGTGGATCCCGATTGGTCAGAAGGTGTTGGTTAGTTTTCTCTAAAAGGAGCATTAATGCTCTTGTTTTGTTGTTTCTATAGTAACAGATCATTCACAAGAACATCAGGTGCTCTGTTAAAAAAAATAAATAAATAAAAACAAAAAACTGTTAATGTTTTCTGTAAGGAGACATTTATGGAAGCCGTCTTCTGTGTCAGCTCTTTAGGACAAAGAGGTTTTTACACTTACTTACGCATTCTGTTTACTTTACGAGAGAAAATGAGGCCAGCGAACAAAAGACAGAAAATGTAACTACAAATGGACAAAAAGTACAGTGTGTGATCATGATTGTAATCGCTGAAAAATTGCTGTGGGGTCAGAGGAATAAAACCACATCATCTGTTCACAGCTTTGTATTGTTTTACTCTAACAGCACATCATGAAGTGTCTGTTTTAAAACAACAGACAAAATGGATCGATAGACGATTATGTGACTCATGATGACTCGAGCACTGACAGAGACGATCAAATACTAATAGGGAAATAATAATAATAATAATAATAATTATTATTATTATTATTATTATTATTATACAGGTTAATTATTTCTGCATTTTTTTCGTTTCTAAAATCATTTTATTTAACCGCAGGTCACCGCACGGACGAGGGTTCGGACGTGGAGTCGGAGCCAGACCTGCCTCTGAAGAGGAAACAGAGACGCAGTCGCACCACATTCACCGCTGAGCAGCTGGAGGAGCTGGAGAAGGCCTTCGAGAGGACACACTACCCTGACATCTACACACGAGAGGAGCTCGCTCAGAGGACCAAGCTCACCGAGGCTCGCGTACAGGTTAGACACACACACAAACACACGCAAACACACATACACACACACCGAAACACGCATGCACGAACACATATATAAACTCACACAAACACAGAAACACACGTATATATACACATAAACAAACATATACACACACCCAAACACACGCGCACACACAAACATACAAAAACACATATACAAACTCACACAAACACAGAAACACACGTATATACACATAAACACACATATACACACACACACACAAACACACATGCGCACAAACACATGCACACAAACACACATATACACACGCACACACATATACACACACACAAAGGCGCACAAACACATGCACACAAACACACACACAAACTCACACGAACACACATACACACACCCAAACACACACGCGCACACACACATACACAAACACATATACAAACTCACACAAATACAGAAACACACGTACATACACACAAGACACACATACACACATACACAAACAAACACACATGCGCACAAACACATGCACACAAACACACACACACACAAACTCACACAAACACACACAAACAAACACACATATACACACATAAACAAACACACATAAACACACATGCACACACATGCACACACACAAACACTGCGATCCACAAATCAGCAGGTTCCTGTTCTTCTAAGGCTAATTGAATAATTAAAGGCTTTTCAGCCCCTAAAAAGTTTGGACTCTTTCTGATGGGAAAACAACGATTCTGAAGTTTCCCTCCATCAGCTCATCTCAGGATCTTCAGCAGAATGATAGCGGAGACGAAATCGACTTCCTTACTGAGTAAACGTGAGAGATTAGTGAAGTATTTAATGATGTTATTGGGATGAATTCTAAAGGCGAATATTAGCACAAAGTTTCGTTTGCTCTCGGTTTATTATCTGCAGGTGTGGTACAGTATATATTTATCTGCACAAGCCTAGCTGTGTTGACCGTCTGGAAACGTCTTTGTCAGATGTCCAGCATTGTCAGAAAACTCGGAGCATTGAGTCATGAGGTTATTCGCCCATTTATTACATCACAGCCGAGACAGTGAGATGGTTCTTGACAGCTTTTTGCCACCCTGTGGATTTTATGGAGGAGCGAAAAGCAAATACAGTAGAGTTATAGCAGCAGCTGCTGTCTCTGAGAGGATGAGAGGGGGGTAAAAGGACAGACAAGAAGAGGAGAAAGTGAGACAAAACACATTCCTGATGAGTTTCTCATCTCTCCTCTAGGCTTTCCATCTCCTCCCAGCACTTAAAAGACAGCGGGCCGCTTGTAAAAACCTCGACGTATCAGAGATCGCTCCCACTCTCAGGAGACTCTGCTCTGTGCCCCACAACAACATTAATCAATCAAGGGCTTATAAAAATAAAGGGGGAAAAAAGAGGTGTTCTTGCTCAGCCTTTTCTTTCTTTCCTTTATCCCTCACTCTCTTTGCCCTTGGTGGACCCTTGCTCCCTGTGCTCTGGCTCCCTGTAGAAGAAACACAGTAACGGATTTCACATATGTCTGAAGGATGCATGTGGACATGGAAGCTTGTGCGCTTGTGGGAGGACACAAAGAATTATCCTACGCTTGTTTTTCACATTATTTGACACTTGAAGATGTCCTTCTAGACAAATACGTGCTCAGGGACCGAGGTATATCGACAACGGATTTATCCAGGACATCTGTTATAATCTGACCGAAGACGTGCTGATGCAGTAAACACTACAGCCTGTGCAGAAAAAAAAACATAATTCACATAGACAGCTTTGTTCCTGTGATTTTGAATTATGGGAAAATCCAGTAAGATGTACTAGACGTAGAACCGATTGAACACGATGCTCTCCAGCGCGAGATATTCTTTAGCTCGTGCTTTAAACAGCGTTATAATTAGGCGGAGCTGTTGAATTCTGGATTCTGATTGGTTAGTAGGTGTTGAGAATGAACATATGAGTGAGATGTTTATGGATTATTGCGGGTTCTTGGCATATCGCAATTTCTGATCTTTCTGATAGAGAAACGATAGAACATAGAACGTCTACTGAATAGAGTTGAGAAATGGATTATAGAACCCTTCTGGGATGTTTGGTTGTCCTTCCGTGGGAACCAGTAGAACTCTACGGAAAAGTGGAACCCTTACTGGACCCTGCAATTATGCAAGTTACCTTTGAAGAACCCTTTTGTCCCTATTCGGACAGGATTAGTTTTACATGGGGACGTGGGGGTAAAGTAATTATTACCAGAGCTTCTCTGTGATTTTAGTCCCGTCCGAATGTGCCATCTCTGTAATCATTACGGACAATGTCAGTAAAGATTACGGCGACTTTTACCTTCTGTAAAAAGGTCCGGAAAAATGACCTCAGGTAATACTAATCCCGTCCGAATAGACCTGCTGTAAATATACGTACGGTAAAATTCCGTCATTTCCTGTTTAAAAGTAGTTTTTGGCGCGTTTTGCAAGCATGGAGGCGCCATGTTGTCTGTTTGCGCACGTGATAACAGGAAGCAACGTCATACGCACACGACAACAAGGAGGTTACTGTGGAGCGTAAAGCGAGTTACCCCTCCCACTTCTGTTAGTTTTACTGAGATGTCTTGTCCCGTGCGAATTGGCCAATTAATATTACAGACGTCCTGAGGTAAAATTGCATTACTCCACGTCCCCACGTAAAACTAATCCCGTCCGAATAGGGCTTAAGAGTGTGTGCTGAGTACACGTGAAGCTCCAACTTGCTGGCATTATTTTGCCAGGAGATTAACATTTAGCTCTTAGTACTTTTTTCGGTCGTTGGATAATTATGGGTTCTACTTGGATCTCATACTGAAACTGGGAAAATGGTTCTAAAGATTTTACCTCCTTCTCCAGAGCTGCTGATAATGATCAGCATAACGATGTCATGTGAAGAGCCGAGGAATTTGTGTCACTGGTGTATAATTTGTTAATGAAGTTTTCTCCTCCTAATCTAATTTTGAGACACTTTGAAAATCTCCAAAGGTCATTTCAAACTCAATTTTTTTTAAAAAGGTCACCATGAGAAAGATGCTGTGATTAACCGAAGTAAATAATAGCCATCAGTCATGAGTGTTGTTCATCCGCAGTCTGGGCAAAAGCACAATCCTCGACCGGGGTTCGTTCTGGACTTCATGTTTTTTTCTTTTCCTCGTGTCATGTGTGGTTTTGTCACTGAGTTAGATTTGGTCTCCTGAAGTCATCACAAAGACCTCATTTCTGCTGCTTTATTGGATTGACATCAGAAAGAAGTCATGTGTACACACCCAAAGAGACGCTTGTGCAAGTCCAGATTTACAGAGTTGCACTTAATTCTGCTCAAAAATACACAAAGCAGAAACTGAACATGATGGATAGCAGACCACAGATACGATATCTGCTATTACAAGGACCCATTGTTTGCTTCCTCTTCTTCTTCTCGACTTGTTTGCTTCTCGGTGGCTGTGCACTATTATTAAACTAACACAAAATAAAAGATAAAATGGATTGACCTTAGGGGGGCACGGTGGCTTAGTGGTTAGCACGTTTGCCTCACACCTCCAGGGTTGGGGGTTCGATTCCCGCCTCCGCCTTGTGTGTGTGGAGTTTGCATGTTCTCCCCGTGCCTCGGGGGTTTCCTCCGGGTACTCCGGTTTCCTCCCCCGGTCCAAAGACATGCATGGTAGGTTGATTGGCATCTCTGGAAAATTGTCCGTAGTGTGTGAGTGCGTGAGTGAATGAGAGTGTGTGTGTGCCCTGTGATGGGTTGGCACTCTGTCCAGGGTGTATCCTGCCTTGATGCCCGATGACGCCTGAGATAGGCACAGGCTCCCTGTGACCCGAGGTAGTTCGGATAAGCGGTGGAAAATGATCGAATGATTGATGATGATGGATTGACCTTAGTGTAAAAAACGTCACTCTGGCAACCGTAATCCGAGCGCTTTGGTGTGTCCATTGACCGTTCCTGTAGTGTTTCTGGAAGGCACCAAGAACCAAAATTTCCCAAGATCATTTGGCGGCTCCACTGACCTGCTCCTCTTCAGCTGTGGAGACCCATCCAGCAGATGTCAGTTTATCTGGGCTGAAGTTAACGGCCGTGGGGTGAGGAAGAGGCGTCACCACCACTCCATCATCTGCTCCAGGCTCAGTGCACATTACAGCCGTGCCTCCTGCAGGCTCTTGTTCACCTCCTTGACCATTCTCAAGCACGTGCTGATGCTGAAGATCAGATCTGTGGACATTACGCTACTCTCGATATAATTAGATCAGTAATTAATAAACAATCCCTGCTTAACACCTCGAGACACAAGCCCCGTTTCCGACAAGATAAATCTCACTACTGCTACGCAGAAACCCAAGAGCATCTCGTTATTACGTGATATGGATCCCGTTATTATTAGAAAATATCTTGTTACTATGAGAAAAGCCTCTGGTTAGTTAAAACTGGGAATTATTTCCAAGAAATACTCTACTTTACATGTAAATGTCACACAAGCGCTTTTGTATGTGAGCTAAACACAGATCAGTTTATTTATATTTAACCTTTCCTCCCAGTACACAGACGTTCTAGTTCACTATTATAGGATTCTAGGATTATATATGTATATATATATATATATTGTGTAAACAAATGAATGCTTTTCTGGCCATGAGTCTGTTGTTCTTTCGGTGTGTTTTAGACGTGTGTTTTTCCCTTTCTTGATAATCTTCACTGAAATTTAGTGTTGAAGATAAATAAATAAAAATACATTTTTAGATGAACACTTGCAGCAGCTCAGAGAGCAGAAATGGGTTTGATATCAGCATTTACTCTGAAGATACAAATATCTGTGTGGAAAATATCCGTTTTGTTTTTTGCTCCAGTGTGGAGTGATACGTGACAAAGACAATCAATACTTAACATAAGTTAATAGTGTAGACCAAAAAATCTACTTCTCTGAAAATAAGGAAGGTTGTTTTTTTTATTATTAAGATTAGTGTTAATAGTATCACTACATACAGTATATGGAATAACATCATGACCTACAGGAATTGTAATAGAATACATATAAAGTCCTCCTGACAGCTAGTCAGGCTGCTAGCATGCGGACTGCTGCTAACACAACTTCCAAACAATGTAAAGCTTGGTCCTTAATGCCCCACAAACTCTGAGCTGTTAAACATCTCCTCTTAAACACCAAAAGCAATGAGATCTGACATCTGTGATAACCCTAGATCAATGTGTTCACCACGGAGCACAATCTTTGGTGTCAGATCCGCTTCCAGACCCGTCTCACGAGGCTCCTCGTCCCATCCATCTTCATCAGAAGCCCCCGCTGCAGTTTTATCGCCCCGGTTGATAGATTGCAGGATCGGATCCGTATCAGTTCCATGCTGGCATGACGTCTGTCCGGTCTCTCTGAGCATCACCTTCTGCCCCCCCGTCGCTGAGCTGGAGATCTGACGGCTGATCTCTCTCTCTCTTTCACACAGAAAGAGAGAGAGAGAGAGAGAGAGAGAAAGAGAAGCTTGTTGCTTCGGCTTTGAAACATTAGCTAGACGTAAAGATGTAGACAAAAGGCAAGGAGCAGAAGATGAACTTCCTGCTCAGTGTAAATCAGCACTTTTTTCATTGCTTTCTCATTTAATTTGCACTGACGTATTTTCACTCAAGTTAGCTGCTCAGCTTTCGTCACACAGATTCTTATTTTAGGACTAATAAACATAGCGCATGATGCTATCATCGGTCGAATCTAATAAGCTATAAGCATCGCCTTTTTACGAAGCGTACAAATCAATTTGGCAAGAAGTTAGAACAGGGAGTCATGCTAGCATCGAGTCTTTATGCTAGCAGCTCCAGAGAGGACAATTTTATTGCTTGTACTAAAAGCATTAACAAAGGGAAAAGAAGAAATTCAGCACGACGTGCTAGTATTAGCGTGATCCGCTATGTGTAATAGCCATATTGAGATGCGTCCAGGATTTATTACAGTAAGTTTCTTGCACAGAAATCCCACCCAGCCCGACAGGCAAGCCCCGCGCTCCTCCGAGTCTCAGCTTATGTTCTATAAAAGAATAAATAGGATTTGGTGCAGATTGCAGACGAGCAAATTTGTTGCAGTGCATCTGTGTGAATGTTCGAACACTTTCTTATTATTAGAATTTAAATGACTTGCTTTCACTTGCTCTGTATTCTCTGATACTTATCACGTTAATCCCTCTGCATCCTCCCTGCGTTTCGCACTCACAGCTACATTAATTAGCATAGTGCCGCTCTGTGTGTGTGTGTGAGTGTGTGTGTGTGTCACTGTAACCCACAAAGTGTAGAAAAAATATTCTGGCATGAGAAAGTAGAAGTATAAAAATAGATTCTAGCTAAAGAGTGTCTCGTACCTGGTCAGGATCAGCAGACAAACTAATGGTTCTTGTTTTTGGGGCTAGAGGCACAGCAAACTGGCTGCTGATTGGCTGCACATGTCACATGACATAACATACGCAATACATAGTACGCATTGGCAGGCAGTTTCACACGATGCTCGCTCTAGCGTTTAATCATTTCCGTAATGCAAACCTTCATTCATTCATCTTCTACCGCTTATCCGAAATACCTCGGGTCACGGGGAGCCATCGGGCATCAAGGCGTCAGGCGTCATCGGGCATCAAGGCAGGATACACCCTGGACGGAGTGCCAACCCATCACAGGGCACACACACTCTCATTCACTCACGCAATCACACACTACGGACAGTTTTCCAGAGATGCCAATCAACCTACCATGCATGTCTTTGGACCGGGGGAGGAAACCGGAGTACCCGGAGGAAACCCCCGAGGCACGGGGAGAACATGCAAACTCCACACACACAAGGTGGAGGTGGGAATCGAACCCCCAACCCTGGAGTTGTGAGGCTAACGTGCTAACCACTAAGCCACCGTGACCCCTGCAAACCTTCAAAGAATGTTAAAATTCTGTGCTGTTAACATCTCGTGAAACTTCACTGAGGATCGCAAATTAATTTATTTGTAATTAACTGATTCACTGTCAGTTATTTCAGGTGAATTGTTTGTATCCCAGCACGAACCTCGACCGATATAGAAATCTAACCTCTGACGAGTTACTGCGATTTTATAAATACCGGTTGATTATTTCTTATTATGGAGCTTGAAAGACAAATTCGACTAGCCGGTCAGTTAGGACAAAAAGTATTGGCACCTTGTAAAAATAGATAGCGTTAGTTGTGTCTTTGGTAGCTGCAGTGACTGAGCTGCATTATGGGAAAGTTTAGTACATGAGGTTTTTGTCAGTTTTTTATGGGCGTGTCGAAATGTAAATCAGCCATGCCTTCAATGAGTTTGGTAATTTATGGCTGATTATTAACAGTGTGTATTAGGAAACGTTTGTAAATCTGGCCAGTGAAAATATTAACAGTAAACTTTGCTAAAAAATACAGTTTATATTTTCCAGTCAGTCATTTTTTTGCAGCTGCTGCAGTATAAACTGGGAATCCAGACGACAGTTCTTCTGTGTCAGACCTGATGAAGGCAGAGGATTTTCCTGTTGCCGTCACTGTGAGCTGTTCTCATGTGCAGGATCTCAGAACGTGAACGCCGTCCTTCATAAGGCAGCAGCTCATCAGTCTCAGAAGTCAGGAAACGCTTATGAAGGATGAGACGAGTCTCTGTGGAGGAATTAGTCTGGATTGTGGGATGGAGGGAAAACTGGGACTGTCCAAGGTGACTTTGTGATGATGTTCCAGAGCACAGTCTAAAATCCAGCTGAGAACTGCAGCTGGTGTGGCCTGGACCCAGTCGGCATCGTCTCACACACACACACTCACACACACACACACACACACACACACACACACACACACACACACACACACACACACACACACACACACCCACACAGTTGTGTTTAGAGGCTTTTAGTGATTTCCTCATGTCTTTAGCGTTTGCATATTTGAAGGCAGATGCTGATCTCAGAGTTCAGCGAATTGAACTCGAGCGAATTTGAGTTAAATGACACACTTCAGTGATCATACTCTTAATTCAAAAGGTTCAGGATTTTGTTGTGATTATAGAATCGTGTCCACGTCTAGTGCAGGATCCTGAGCAGATAATCTTCTGTTTTAACAGAAAGTCAGACTAAAGTAACAGTTTTTTTTTTTAAACCACAACCTTCTTATTTAAGGTCACCTAAAAGCAGTTTAAGCTTCAGCTCAGAAGCATGACATCACACCGCGTTAGACGAAGAAGGCAAACAATTGCTGTGGAGTTAAAAGAGCGGCAGGGTCAAGAGTAGGGTCCCTGGGGTCAAAGGTCATGTGACACTTCTACTATTTCATAGTCATTTAAGGAAAGGAAGTGGTGCATCCTTGTTCCTGTGCCTTGGCGCCTGGAGACCTGTTTATCCAACCCCAGTAGGAGATCTGTTGAAGCCCAGCCACCGCTCCAGCGCACCTTAATGGAGCCAGTCGGTGACATGAGGCCGACTTTCGCTGCTTTTTTCACCGCCGATGTGGCATGGATTAAGGCTCGAGTCCGAGTTAAAGGCCCCCCTCATGAGCTTTAGAGACTGAATGTGGGGGAAGGGTGGGCGTCACTTACTGAGACTAAACACTAAAGAAAAAAAAAGGGGGTTTGATTCGAACACTTGACAGATGGGTAAGAGTCATCTTTGGTCGAATCAAACGCTAAAGATCCATTGAAGCCGATTTGAATGAGACGCTAGCTGCTAGCGACCTGACAGTTTTGCACACAGACAATATAAATACCACTTTGGGAAAAGGTGGGGGCATCGGGTAAGAAAGGGGTGTGCGTGTGTGAGTGTGTGGGTGTGTGGGAGTGGGTGTGTGTCTGTGCATGTGTGTTTTGTCGAGTGTGTCTGCGGTTCCACCGCCTCCGAATAGAGTGTGTCCTTGTGTGCATACCATGAAAGTGGAACTCTTAAAGGCCTGTTTAAAAAGGGACGCCCCTTCTTTGTGGCCAGTGTTCAGTTCGCTGTATTGAGAGTTCTTTGTCCCGTTCTTTCATCCTGCCTCACAATAGAGCGGGCCATTTGAAACACAACAGTAGATGAACTGCGCTGACAGTGTATTAAGCGCGGATGAATTGCCAGTGCGAGGCATAGATCAATGTCGTTCAACCTTTGGCGCACACGGGGCCCCGGCCTTGTCCTGGTGAAATGGAACAGGTTGCCGTCTGTACGGGCCGAGCCTTTTCACGTCCGCTAATTATATTCATGTTTTGCTGAAGCAGAAGTCTTTTTTACAATGTGTAAATCACCACAGAGCGTCTAGAGTCGCTTCTGTGGGAGCTTATTTTGTACTGCGATGACAGTGACAATGGTTTACGTAGAAGAAAGACAAGTCGGTCGATGGCAGAGCCTCGCACCGGCATATTTATTTCTTTTTTGGCGAGAACGTCTTCGTAGCACATCGTCCTGGACGTCTTCGAAACTCTAAACGGCAGCTCGGGGAGGCTTGTTTACACAGAACACAGCTTCAGCCATTTAGCAAGAACAACAGGGGCCTCGCTGTGTGATAAAACACTCATCCCCACAGGGACACGCACTCAATCATCCCTGCTGTGTTAGCGCTTACGTCTGGGCAGTAAATATTTGGGGTTATTAATTCTGAATAGAATGAACATTTGGATTTATTTGTGCCATGGCAAACGGTTACTAGCGCAGAAAAGTGTTTTAGCGGATCGAACTGAGCAGCTGCTTTGAAATATTTTCTAACATTTCTGTTTTTTTTTTCATTGTCATTTTCCCTCTCTGGTCTGATTAGCAAATAAATGAGATGGCTTGTTAAAAGAATAAACTTTTAGCTCACCCTCATCAGTCATTTGTGTTATCCGAACATTATTACTAAACATTATTACTAATTTATTTTCCTCGTCTTCTGCTTTTCCCCTCAGGTTTGGTTTAGTAACCGACGAGCCAGATGGCGCAAACAAGCAGGAGCTAATCAGCTGGCAGCGTTTAACCACCTGTTACCTGGAGGGTTTCCTCCAACTGGAATGCCAACTCTGCCAACCTATCAGCTCCCAGAGACCACCTATCCTAGTACCACCCTCTCCCAGGGTAAGAACCAATCATGATGACGTTCTTCCTTCAGTTCGTCGGTTTGTTCTTGTTCTAATACTGTATGTGTTTGCATAGTAGACGGCAGCAGCACGTTGCATCGTCCTCAGCCTCTCCCACCTTCCTCCATGCACCAGGGTGGGCTCTCAGCCGACAGTAGCTCCGCGTACGGCCTCTCGTCCAATCGCCACACCTTCTCCAGCTACTCGGAAACCTTCATGACTCCGTCGGCTTCGAGCAACCACATGAACCCGGTCAGCAACGGGCTCTCCCCACAGGTCAGAAGACATTAAATCACGTTCTTCAGTGTTGGAGCAATGTTAAAGCTGCGGTTTGTATTAAGGGCCGGTTTAAAACGTGATTTGACATCAATCAGACTTTTCACCAACATCGACATCCATCTGTCCCTTTGTTGAAACTGTGTTTAAGAAAATGGGAAGAAATGAGTAATGGATCCGATTCGTGGGCCAGGTGAAGAAACACTTTTAAACATCACAAACCGGAGATTTAATGTATTAATTCATAGATTTATTTTTATTAATACCGAATAAAGAGTTTCTTTTTTCATTTAGTTTTAACAAGGCGTTTGAAAAAAATTGTCTCAAACATCATGGCTTAATTTAAATAATCTACACCACAGCACACTTAAGTACTTAAGGATCCTGATTGGTCAGAAGGTGTTGATTCATTATCTGGAACAGCAGCTCTGTCTGTAGTGCAGCTGCAGGTCTGTCACTTTGTACCCGAGCAGCTTCTGTTATCTGTCACAGGTTTCTCATCTATTTAAGTTTGTTGGGTTTTTAACCAGGCTAATTTATTTTTGCATACTTCTGTGATGTTCAGTGTTTTTCCCCCCCGACTCTATCTACTGAGCCGCTTTTGTTCGGTGTCGTTCAGCTACGTCCTGAGTCTGAAGCGCTGTTCAGTTTCCGATTGGATGTCTGTTGCTAAACACGTTTGGCACCATGTTGTGGTGTTAACACTGTAAATGCTTCAGAGCGGTGTTTATTCACCCCGGGGGAAAAAAACCTGTTTCTGCATTCTATGTGTTAAATATTCCTCTTCACTGGATTAAGAGCAGGGTTTAGAACGACAAGAACCCAGGATTAAGAGCAGGGTGTAGAACCTGTCTCATTCTGCACTAAAGCTCAATTAAACGTCACAAAAAAGAGTGGGCATTCAAGGCATTCACTCACTCTCTCTCTCTCTCTCTCTCTCTCTCTCTCTCTCTCTCTCTCTCTCTCTCTCTCTCTCTCTCTCACACAACTTTGGTGTGTTTCTTTGTGTTTGGTGTGTTTCTTCTTCCTGTCCGTATGATTGGATTGTACAGAGCAGTGAAGCTTCAGTCTGAGTCAATAAGTGTCATTAGATTGGCCTTCGACTGGCGTGCGTTTGTATACACGTGTGCAGTGAGAGAGAAAGAGAGAGAGAGAGAGAGAGAGAGAGAGAGAGAGATGAAAAATGATGTGTATTGACACGAGTGAAGAGTGAATTATACACAATTACCCATCAATACTGGGCAGTCCTGCTGACCCTCACCAACAAGATGTGGCTAACAAGCAGAAAATAAGATTGAAATGGTGTGTAAAGAGTTGAAAATGAATTTTAATGCTGCATTTGTTCACAATTACCCCTCGCTCACATGTTTTATTGAGAGTTTTTTCTCGCTCTCATTCTTTTTTGAAAGCAGATTGGGGAACATTTCGTGGTATTAGCTCTTTCTCTCTCTTTCTCTCTCTCTCTCTCTCTCTCTCTCTCACTCACTCACTTTCTCTCTCTCTCTCTCACTCTCTCTCACTCAGTCACTTTCTCTCTCTCTCTCTCTGTTTCGCTCTCTTGTTACTGCTCTCTCTCTCTCTCTCTCTCTCTCTCTCTCTCTCTCTCTCTCTCTCTCCTTTTTTTCCCCTGAGAAGAAAGAATGAAGGATTTGATGACAAAAAAAGAGCTTTTCCGTAGCAGAAGGATAACACGGGCTCCTCGCCGTGTGTGTGATTGTTAATCACAGCACAGAGGTTTTAAACGCTAATGCTCTCCTGCTCAACCTGCGTAAAAGCCACAGCACACAGTTAATGTGTTGCTGTAAAACCGGCTACAGAATCGGCTTCTCAGAATTCCCCGATAAACGTTTCCTACTTTAATGCTCTGTGTTAGAATTTTGCAGCTTTTGAAGGAGAAATGATTTTTGTGACGAGGCTACAGTAGCTTTTTAACAATTTTGTAAAAGTATGGCATTTAGGGGAAAAAATCTGTTTGGAAAATACTCTCACTCACTCACTCTCTCATCTTCTACCGCTTATCCGAACTACCTCGGGTCACGGGGAGCCTGTGCATATCTCAGGCGTCATCGGGCATCAAGGCAGGATACACCCTGGACGGAGTGCCAACCCATCGCAGGGCACACACACACACTCTCATTCACTCACACAATCACACACTACGGACAATTTTCCAGAGATGCCAATCAACCTACCATGCATGTCTTTGGACCGTGGGAGGAAACCGGAGTACCCGGAGGAAACCCCCGAGGCACGGGGAGAACATGCAAACTCCACACACACAAGGTGGAAGTGGGAACCGTGCCCCCAACCCTGGAGGTGTAATGCGAACGTGATAACCAATAAGACACCGTGCCCCCGTTTGGAAAATACATTTAGGCAATTTAGAGGTAAAACAGTTCATAATTTTGGTGCATGATAATTATGGAATTATGCAGTTTTAGGGAAAAAAAACAGTACTTTGTCAATCCTAATAACGCCTGACACGTCGAAATGTTTGTCCATTTTGTGAAAGTCAGTTTCTGTTGTTCTCTCTTTCTCTCTCTCTCTGTCCGTCTCTCTGGGCCATGTGCTAGAGCCATCAGCCTCTCATTGGGCTGGAGATATATGTCCGGCCTGACAGCAGAGCCAGAGTTCAGCCTCAGCTTAGATTCTGTACTCTGTGACTGCCAGCACTTTCACACGAAACCTCAGAGCGAGTGTGAGTGCAGGAATCCCTACCGCACTCCAGCATCTGCTGCAGTCACTTACTGCTGAACTCCACATCCGTCCTTTCAGCACCGATTCTCACACACGGCACTAAACCTCAATCTGGCTAAAAACTTAAAGACAGCAAGGAGATTCCTGGCATTCCAGCAGAGATTCCGATTAATGGGTCGTTTGCTTCATTCAGCCCATGAACATTCCTTAGGAGAAATGACACCGGGGTAAAAAGTCTCTGGAGTCCTGAGATTTTTTTTAAAAACAGAAAGAAATGTAAAGATTCTTTAAAATACACTGATAAAGAGTTGTGAGGTTATGTTATAGTGAGCTTAACACTTTTTCTCAGTACACTGACCTTCCAGTCCACCGATGGAATTGAGACGGTCTGATGGGACATTTTCACTCAGTGTAAAGAGTCTGTCTGTGAGTCTGATCTAAAATGAGTCAGGACTCATAATTTAATTCATTTCAGTGTGTTTTTCCTTCTGTTCATAACCTTACACAGAATTGTACAGCACTGTGGCGTGAGACTTGACAGAGACGTCCAATCATCAACATGGACACAGTAAAACTGGAGGACAGTAAAATAAGAAAAAGTGAAAACTCTTCTCCGAAAATGATTGTAAATTATTAAATATACATTTAATATCCTTTCCCAAGTTCTCTCTGCAAAGAAAAAGAAATAAATAAATAAATAAATGAATAAATAAATAAATAAGCTCTTCCCTTTCGTAGATATAAAGCACTGCCTCAGTATATTGAACATCTGCTCGGTGGAGACAAGCTATTTCTCCTTATGGCTGGTAGAAATGGACCAAAATGTTATCACTCCTGGCAAATAGGTTGCGGTGGCCGAGTGGCTTGCGGTAATGGATCCCTGCTGATCTCAGGACAGCCGTCGCAGTCACCTTTACAATCCCATAACCCACACAGACACACTACATTTTCTCATTACGACCGGCAAAAAACTCATCGCTGCTCCCCGGCCGTCGCTCGTCCTCGCCGCCACTCGCAGGAAGTCAGGGGGTTGAAGTCGCAGCGCCGCCGTGTCAAAATGAGATCCATTAAGCTCATGCTTGACCAGGCCAGAGGTGGTATGGATTTTTTTTAGGCCCTTTTTCACTTTGGAGCACAGCAGGTGCTGGAAGAAGGGAAGGAGAAAATGGACAGCGGTCACTAGGGAAAGCTCTGGTCAGGATAATAACAAGGAAAACGATGTGGCTGTTCATGTTTTTTTAACCTTCCTTTCTTTGCTACAGTATAGAGGACGTGTCACTGTGTGGTGTTCAGCAGAGACGCTTCGAGACCCTTAATAACAACCATGATGTCATGCACAGAAATATTACAGTAGATGTAATCACGAGAAGATACACAGACGTTTTTACATATATAATATATGTGTGTGTGTGTGTGTGTGTGTGTGTGTGAGAGAGAGAGAGAGAGAGAGAGAGAGAGAGAGAGTTGTGGTGTTAATTTGATTCTGTTGACATAGATAGGGAGGAATATTTAATAAATTAATATTTTAAAAGTGACAGAGCACAAAAGTTACAGCACAAATCAGCGTGATTGGTTCATTCATTGCAGTCGTTCATTAGTCGAAGTCTTTGGATTGTTTCAGTCCTAATTGACACCAACACCTTGAGGATTTCTGTAATGAGAGAAGAGAAATGTCTGGACGTGTGTGTGTGTGTGAGTGAGTCAGGGTGGAGAGTGAGAGTGAGGAAGCCTCAATGCACACACTCCTCACACTCCTCGCTTTGATCCTTGTCCCCGGGCCTGTGTGTGCCCGTGCTGCCCGCTCTCACCGCTCTCACTGTTGCCGCTCTCTGGCTCTCCACAACTGTCAGACTGAGATAAGGGACGAGAGACGTGAGAGACGCGAGAGACTCGGACTGAATCGTTTCCCTCCTCGGCCTCGCTGCAGCTCTATGCTTCACACGCATCATATAATGAGCTCACTTTCTTCCAGCTTCCATCTTCTGTGTTCCTCACTGACTTTCGACAAGACCTCTGTTTCTCCTGCATATAAATGAGCACGCACACACACACACACACAC
>NC_083481.1:1757500-1762500 GCF_030014155.1 Tachysurus vachellii | reverse complement strand
CCCACTCTATCTCCACTGCAGGCTGTCGGCCCTCAGGCCAATTCAGTAACTCAGTCTTACAGAAGTCTTTGTAGTCGACACTTCACCAATCACTAAACCTGTGTGTGTGTGTGTGTGTGTGTGTGTGTGTGTGTGTGTGTGTGTGTGTGAATACCTTTTATATCATATTTTCATGCATTTATTTATTTCCATTTATTTTCCACAGACTGAGTGAGCTGTTTCCAGCAGCACAGGGGCTTAAATGTAGGATTTGTGACTGATATCATTAAAAAATAATAAATAAATAGATTTTATTCAACATTTTTTTAAATAACTTAAATTAATAAATTGGGAGATCAAAGAATAATACATTATAAATAATAAAAATGTTAATAAATAATACATAAAATATGAAGCTGTTTCCTGCAGCATTGTGGGATTTGTAAGGTTTTTGATTTAATAATGAAACTTATTGACAAATAAATTAGTAAATAAATAAATAAGTTGGTTTTAAAAGCTGATCAATAAATCATAAGTAAATAAATATATTTTGACTGTAATTTTTTTTTTTTTTACTAAATCGCTCTTACAAAAATAGAAAATACAAACAAAATGACAAAATTAATAAATTAATAAATAGGTTAAAAAAATAGTAATTACGTGATAAAGTGTTATAAATAATAATAATAATAAATTAGCACGTAGAATGAGGAATTCAGTTAGGAATTTATCGTTTCAATATCAAGTGAAATATTTTGACGAATTGACGAATGAATGAATAAACAAATACATTTCATGTATAAATATGTAATAAAACAATATTAATTAAAAAAAATAAAGAAATAGAGCCAGTGAAAGAAATGTCTGGTTTTGCTTATTATTGCTACTGCTAGGTTTCAGTGACTCAGAAAAAACACTGAATGAATAAATAAATAAATAAATAAATAAATAAATAAATAAATAAATAAGCTGCTTACTTAGAATTCTCATTCCCACTTGTGAAAATGTAATCTAGCTGCCACTTACATTTGTAGCATAATAATTTTATAGTGTGTAATTTGACAGCTCGGTGTGTGTGTGTGTGTGTGTGTGTGTGTGTGTGTGTGTGTGTGTGTGTGTGAGGGAGTGAAAGCCCGGCGTTTTTGTCTGTGTGTTTGTTTATCTGAAAGGATGCACATTGTATCAATTTACACTCGTGCTTTAGAGACGCCGCAGGCTGCGAGCTCTCAGAAGTTGGGAGAATTAATTAGGATTTTTTTCCCACTTCATATTATAACTTATTGTGTAATCTATGAGGAGAGAGAGAGAGAGAGAGAGAGAGAGAGAGAGAGAGAGAGAGAGAGAGAGAGAGAGAGAGAGAGAGAGAGAGAGAGAGAGAGAGAGAGAGAGAGAGCGAGAGAGAGAGAGAGAGAGAGACGTGTACCCTGAGGCTCTGTGCTTTTACACACTGCAGTCTTGGCAGCGGTTATCTACACGACACACAGCTCATCAAAGTCACATGGAGAACGAGGGAAAGGAGAGAGAGAGAGAGAGAGAGAGATAGAGAGAGAGAGAGAGAGAGAGAGAGAGAGACACTGCAGGAAGGAAGGAGGTAAAGTGTAAAGTGTGAGTGTGTGATAGCCACAAGCTGCTCGTCTTCTACCCTCTGCAGGAGAGCGGGAGATGATCCAGATAAACCAGGCTATCAGATTAAGACTCAGGATGTTATTGATTAGCGTCTGTTCAGCCACGTGAGCGTCCCGAGGTGACGAGACGTGTGTAATCAGATCTCAGGTGAAGGAGATAATCTCACTGCGTCAAGGTCGCACAACTTCTGTTCAACCCTCAAGTGGAGCTCATTACTTACTTTCTTTTACCGCTAACACACACACACACACACACACACACACACACACACACTCTCTCTTACTAAAGTATATCTGTTTCTAGGCACAAACTTTTCACCCCTTCCATAGTACCACCTGTGTGTGCTTGTCTATGTGTGTGTGTGTGTGTGTGTGTGTGTGTGTGTGTGTGTGTGTGTGAGGTGACCTACTGATAGAATTAACATGTGGAAATGGCTAACCGATGTCGCTCAAGTGTTTCCCATTTCCTAGGAGAAGCATTTGTCGAGTATTTAAAATAATACGCTTCCTCCAGAGCATCAAGGCGGCTCCAGTGTCCATGGCATGTTTTTCCTTCCACCAGAGGCTATTTTGTGCATAGGTTGTGTGTGTGTGTGTGTGTGTGTGTGTGTGTGTGTGTGTGTGTGTGTGTGTGTGTGTGTGTGTCTAAGCAAGTCCATGATAGACTAATTGGTTTAGCAGGCAGGGAGACCAAAGGGCAGCACAGCATAGCTGATTCAACACGAACCTGATGTGAGGAGAAAGAGAGAGATCATGTCTGTCTGTCTGTATGTCTGTCTGTCTGTATGTCTGTCTGTCTGTCTGTCTGTCTGTCTGTCTGTCTGTCTGTCTGTCTGTCTGTATGTCTGTCTGTCTGTATGTCTGTCTGAATGTCTGTCTGTATGTCTGTCTGTCTGTCTGTCTGTCTCTGTCTGTCTGTCTGTCTGTCTGTCTGTCTGTCTGTATGTCTGTCTGTCTGTATGTCTGTCTGTCTGTCTGTCTGTATGTCTGTCTGTCTGTCTGTATGTCTGTCTGTCTGTCTGTCTGTCTGTATGTCTGTCTGTCTGTATGTCTGTCTGTCTGTCTGTCTGTATGTCTGTCTGTCTGTCTGTCTGTATGTCTGTCTGAATGTCTGTCTGTATGTCTGTCTGTATGTCTGTCTGTCTGTCTGTCTGTCTGTCTGTCTGTCTGTATGTCTGTCTGTCTGTATGTCTGTCTGTCTGTCTGTCTGTCTGTCTGTATATCTCTGTCTGTCTCTCTCTTAGGGCCTCATGTCCCTATTCATCGTCCTGTTTACGGAACATTATTTCCCTCTTTTTGATTTTGTCTGTCTCACATCTGGCGTCACTTTGAATCTCAGTACTGAAAGACGTGATCTTCCTTCACACCAGGGTGCGGTGTGTTTTATGAACTCAGCCTCTCGCATTGACGTCTGGAGTTTAGAGTACGTTGTTAATCCAGTCGATCTCATGGTCATGATCACGTGATACACACAGTAGCAGATCTACTTATTTTGTCATCGCATACATCATTTATTTTCACCTTAATTCCTTCTACATGAGTTATTCTTTTTTACACATTATTCGTGTCATCATGTGTGAAACGTGCCTCCATCTTGTTTTTCTATACGGCACGTGATCGCATATTACTCACGTGATCAAGTGTCCGAACTGTGTCGGGCTTCATCTGATCAAAGCAGCCACACGTTTCCTCTCGCTTGCTTTTCCTTTATTCATTTACTAAAAAAAAAAGTATCATATCATTACATTTGACTCGTGATGTGGTTGGATTTTTTCCTACAAAAGCCCTAAGAAAAGGTACAAAGAGCTGTAAAGTGTGAGTGAGTGAGTGAAAATGTGAGTGACATTATTCAATACACTCGTTATTATTCATGAGCAGGGGATTGTGGGATGCCTGGAGGGTGGGATTAACTTCTCCCTCAGTGCTTGTTGAGCCGCACGCCTCGGGACGGCGAGCGGGTGACTGAAGGAGGAATCTCCGGGCCACACATTAAACAAATCCACAGCAGTGTCCATGAGAACCAGGAAGTTTCTCGTGTTGATCTTGAAGATCTCAGATGAGATGCTTTCCTCATCCTTTGCTTTGTTCCTCTGTTTCTCTGTGCAGGTGATGAGCATCCTGAGCAACCCCAACGCTGTGCCGTCTCAGCCGCAGCACGACTTCTCCATCTCGCCGCTCCACGGCAGCCTGGATGCCTCCGGCTCCATCTCGGCCAGCTGCAGCCAGCGCTCGGACCCCATCAAGAGCGTGGAGAGCCTGGCCTCGTCCCAATCCTACTGTCCTCCCACTTACAGCGCCACCAGCTACAGCGTGGACCCCGTGACAGCCGGATACCAGTACAGCCAGTACGGCCAGAGTGAGTACCACCCCTTCCCCGCCCGCACCAGCGGATGACCAATTTATTGTTTCTATGGCAACAGCTCAACACTTGTATGACAGAGCCTCTATATATACACACACAGATTAAAAACATGTCCAAACTTTTATTTTGTAAATTTTAACATTTGATGTAAAGGTAAAAGTAAAGCTAAACAGGAGTTTTTACAGGTTTTTTTTTGTAGTCACTTTGGCAACAGGAAAAAAACGTTTGTTTGTGTACGCGTGTCAGTGTGTGTGTGTGTGTGTGTGTGTGTGTGTGTGTGTGTGTTTATTTTTTTACTGCTTTATTAAATTCAATAAAAAGAGAGAATAAACCAGACTGATGAAGGATCGAGTGTTTACATGTTACATGATGACAGGAACTTGTTTCTCAGACATAATTTTAAGCAGACAAAATTAAAAAGTGTCTCTCTACAAAAAAGTTCCCAGACTGGTCCAGGACCTCAGTAATAGTGACAGAATGTGAACCTTCCAGTGCCTCTAAAAAGCTGTGAAATGTCTCCAAGTGGAATCACGTCGACTCTCAGACACCAGGCAAAAATAATTATTTGTTTAGTGGTGGTGGAAGTGGAGAAGGTGTCGATCGATGGCCGTGTCTCTTTCCCTCTGTGACCCCTGTGGCCAGAGGTACATACACATGCTCCTGATAAAGACCCTGTCCATGTCCCGGGGCTCGTCAGTTAGTCACACCCTGATCTGCTCGCCTGGGAAACAGGCATAGGGCTGCTTCAAAGCCCAGCAAGTTCCCTCAGGGGTTTCAGTGTCCTCTTAGCCACCTCTCTCACCTTCACACACACACGCACACACACACGTGCTGCAGGCCAGGAAAGGACTGATTGATTGAATTAACATTATCAGTGGCTGATGTTGTTACTGAGACCAAACTACAGCACTTCTGCTCACTGTCTCGGTGTGTGGGGTGCAAGTGAAGCGTGTGTGTGTGTGTGTGTGTGTGTGTGTGTGTGTGTCATGTTGGATCGATTGGAAGGTGCAGGATCTGTGGGAGGTGAGCTGACG
>NC_083481.1:1717500-1755000 GCF_030014155.1 Tachysurus vachellii | reverse complement strand
TCAGAGTGTCTGGTTTGTTTATAAAGACTATGTTTTATACTAAAGCAAAAAAAAGATGATGTTTGATAGTCCGTCCATTTTTTGTCCGTTTGTTTGTACATTTGCTTTGCCTTTTAATTGCTATGTATCGTTTTACAAAATAGAGTACAGTGTGATTTCTTTCTGCTCTTATGTTTCGTTTTTGTAAAGAAAAAAATAAAAATTACATTCCATAAATTCCCCCAAATATGGTGAAATATATCCAGTATATCTAATATCTGACTCTTTCTGACCACTACATGAACTGACATGGAAATATGTGAATGACGAGAATGACGCAGATGTGAACGGTTTTGTTTTGTTTTGTTTTGTTTGTTTGTTTGTTTGTTTGTTTGTTTGTTTGTTGGCTTGTTGTTGTATAAATCCCTTCTGAGAACACACACATGCTCGGATCTGCTGCTGCTCCGGCGCTGAAGTACGTCTCATGAAGCCTCGACATATCAAGACACAGCGAGTAGTTGTTGGTTGTTGACCATTTACAGTAGATGATTCCTTTTGCCCCTGATGGTGTACATTTTTATTTTTTTTTATAAATAAACAAAGAATGGACTCTTAGACTCATAGAGCATCTGTGGCTAATGTGCGCTAATCAACATTTGAATATTAAAAGTGTATCTATTTCCTTCTGAACCCCGGAAACATTAAACTGAACACTTAGGATTTGTGTTGATGCTTTCTTCCGTTTCTGTTTAGCGTGTGTGTGAGCGTGTGTGTGCGAGCGTGTGTGAGTGTGTGTGTGAGTGTGTGTGTGTGTGTACATTTTCATGGTATAATTTATTCTGCTGTATGATGTAGTAGATTAGTGTGAATCTTGTATTTGGTATATTTACTACGTTGGTGTCTTTCCTGTAACACTGGTGTAAATGTTACTGATTAAAGCTCTAAACCAGAACAAAACCCTGACTCGTCTTCTGACTTTACTCTCTCTCTCACTCACTCATCTTCTAACGCTTATCCGAACTACCTCGGGTTACGGGGAGCCTGTGCCTATCTCAGGCATCATCGGGCATCAAGGCAGGATACACCCTGGACGGAGTGCCAACCCATCGCAGGGCACACACACACTCTCATTCACTCACACACTCACACACTACGGACAATTTTCCAGAGATGCCAATCAACCTACCATGCATGTCTTTGGACCGGGGGAGGAAACCGGAGTACCCGGAGGAAACCCCCGAGGCACGGGGAGAACATGCAAACTCCACACACACAAGGCGGAGGCGGGAATCGAACCCACAACCCTTCGAAATCGAAACCTTGCCCCCTAGTTTCTGACACAAATTTTGAATTTAATTTCATTTAGTTTTATTTATTTAGCATCTTTAAAAACATACACTGTCCCAGAGCAGCATTTAGAAAATAATAAATATTCATAAAAAAACCTAGAAACTACTGAGCTCCAGCTCTTTGTGTCATATAATTGTATAACTGTATAAAAAATGTATAATTTAGAGTCAGTCAGTGATCTTTTACTGACCAGTTATTCACTAACTGAATAACGCACCTGATTCACATCATCAGCTTTCAGGTGTGTGTCCGAGATCCAGGTGTGTGTGATTAGACAGGTGTGTGTCCGAGATCCAGGTGTGTGTGATTAGACAGGTGTGTGTCCGAGATCCAGGTGTGTGTGATTAGACGGATGTGGGTCTGAGATCCAGGTGTGTGTGATTAGACGGGTGTGGGTCTGAGATCCAGGTGTGTGATTAGACGGGTGTATGTCCGAGATCCAGGTGTGTGATTAGATGGGTGTGGGTCCGAGATCCAGGTGTGTGTGATTAGACGGGTGTGTGTCAGAGATCCAGGTGTGTGTGATTAGACGGGTGTGTGTCTGAGATCCAGGTGTGTGTGATTAGACGGGTGTGTGTCAGAGATCCAGGTGTGTGTGATTAGACGGGTGTGTGTCTGAGATCCAGGTGTGTGTGATTTGACGGGTGTGTGTCTGAGATCCAGGTGTGTGTGATTAGACAGGTGTGTGTCTGAGATCCAGGTGTGTGTGATTAGAGGGGTGTGGGTCCGAGATCCAGGTGTGTGTGATTAGACGGGTGTGTGTCAGAGATCCAGGTGTGTGTGATTAGACGGGTGTGTGTCTGAGATCCAGGTGTGTGTGATTAGACGGGTGTGTGTCTGAGATCCAGGTGTGTGTGATTAGACAGGTGTGTGTCCGAGATCCAGGTGTGTGTGATTAGACGGTGTGGGTCTGAGATCCAGGTGTGTGTGATTAGACGGGTGTATGTCCGAGATCCAGGTGTGTGTGATTAGACGGTGTGGGTCTGAGATCCAGGTGTGTGTGATTAGACGGGTGTATGTCCGAGATCCAGGTGTGTGTCATTAGACGGGTGTGTGTCTGAGATCCAGGTGTGTGTGATTAGACGGGTGTGTGTCCGAGATCCAGGTGTCTGTGATTAGACGGGTGTGTGTCTGAGATCCAGGTGTCTGTGATTAGACAGGTGTGTGTCTGAGATCCAGGTGTCTGTGATTAGACGGGTGTGTGTCTGAGATCCAGGTGTCTGTGATTAGACGGGTGTGTGTCTGAGATCCAGGTGTCTGTGATTAGACGGGTGTGTGTCCGAGATCCAGGTGTGTGTGATTAGACGGGTGTGTGTCTGAGATCCAGGTGTGTGTGATTAGACGGGTGTGTGTCTGAGATCCAGGTGTCTGTGATTAGACGGGTGATGGAGAATGAGTTTAAACACGTAACGCGACGCTGTTAGCGTTAGAATGCAAATGCATGCACTGATTATTTATGAATCTCTTCCACTACATGAGCAAAGCTCCAACACTCACACATCATCTTTTCAGTTGAATAAATGCATCATCTGGGTTCTTCTTCCTCTTGGAGTTTTCAGACAATTTATACGATAAGATGAAGTACAATAATGCATAAGTTTTGAGAGAACCCTGAGTGTAGACAACCGTAATGAAAAGCCTGAGTATGGAGAACCCTGAGTGTTGAGAACCATAAAAAAAACCCTGAGTGTGGAGAAACCTGAGTGTGGAGAAACCTGAGTGTGGAGAAACCTGAGTGTGGAGAACCGTAATGAAAAACCTGAGTATGTAGATCCCTGAGTATGGAGAACCCTAAAGAGAACCCTAAAGTGAAGAGAACCCTAAAGAGAACCCTGAGTGTGGACAACCATAATGAAAAGCCTGAGTATGTAGATCCCTGAGTATGGAGAACCCTAAAGAGAAATTTGAGTGAAGAGAACCCTAAAGTGAAGAGAACCCTAAATGAAGAGAACCCTAAAGAGAACCCTGAGTGTGGACAACCGTAACGAAAAACCTGAGTGTGGAGAACCCTGAGTGTGGATTAACCTGAGTGTGGAGAACCCTGAGTGTGGAGAACCCTGAGTGTGGAGAACCCTGGCTCTTACTGCTCCAGCGGTGTTATCCACACTGTGTATGTTCTCCTGATGTCACACATTATGAAGTGGCCTCCTGGAGGGATTTGTGTGTGTGTCTCTTCACAAGTCCTGCTGAGTTTATGTCATGTTAACACGTTCCTTAAAGCTGTCTATAAATTATTGGCACCCCCAACACCAAGGTTCTGTAAATTCTAGAAAGGTTTGAAACTCTTAAACTTTTTAATAATCTGTTCTTTGTGTTTGTTACGAAATAAAAAAAGGCAAATAAATCGATAATCAACGTAGAACAAATCAAATCTCACTCACTCACTCATTTTCTACCGCTTATCCGAACTACCTCGGGTCACGGGGAGCCTGTGCCTATCTCAGGCGTCATCGGGCATCAAGGCAGGATACACCCTGGACGGAGTGCCAACCCATCACAGGGCACACACACACTCTCATTCACTCACACACTCACACACTACGGACAATTTTCCAGAGATGCCAATCAACCTACCATGCATGTCTTTGGACCAGGGGAGGAAACCGGAGTACCCAGAGGAAACCCCCGAGGCACAGGGAGAACATACAAACTCCACACACACAAGGAGGAGGCGGGAATCAAACCCCGACCATGGAGGTGTGAGGCGAACGTGCTAACCACTAAGCCACCGTGACCCCCATCCTCTGGATAATAACGCTGCAAATGTAAATGTAAATGTAAAAAAATAGAAGTGGATTCATTTACATGTAACATACGGTTATTTAAATAAAAACCTATTTTGAAAGGGTGCCAATAATTCTGGGTGATGTACATTCATCTGAAGATAACGTTGTATACAGTGTTATATTATGAAGTGGCTGTGTGTAGTAAAATAATTCAAGTCAGTCGTGTGTGTGTGTGTGTGTGTGTGTGTGTGCGTGTGTGTGTGTGTGTGTGTGTGTGTGTGCGTGTGTGTGTGTGTGTTTGTGATCTGGTTCTCACTTTCTCCATCATCCAAAGTTCTCCACCTCTCCTGTGTTTCCTGGTCCTTGGCTTGGAGGCTGCGTCCCAATCCACCGTGCACCTCCGCTTTGTGGCTCCCTCCCCTCCTGTGCTTTGATGCTGTAATTGATTGACTACAGGACGACAGATAAACAGAACCCGCAAGACCCGAATTCCACCGACTTCTTCTCAAAAGGTTCTGATGAAAAAAAATAAAAACCTCTATATGGAGCCTTGCACTTAGACGTAGAGCTGCAGAAGGTGCTGAGGAGCCACGGTGGCTTAACGCTGGGACCTTCTCCCGTCGGCCGTGGCTCGTGTCCTTCCAGTAATGGGCTTGTTTAGATCACAGGGATGGAAATGAAACTCCTGGATGAGTGTGTGAGTGTATGTGAGAGAGGGGTGGTGGTGGTGGTGGTGGGCTGCTATCTCCTGGGAGACATGCAGGCCTGGAAAGTGTGTGAGGTGAGAAAGAAGGACCTCGATTTGGATCTAATTGAGAAGAATTGAGAAGAGACAGGCATGGAGAACGAGGCACCGCTGCAAGACCTGCCTCACTCAGAGCTCTGAGGGAACTTTAATGAAGTTCAATAAACTGTTTATTTGTTATAAGGTCCCTGGGTTTGAACTCAGGCAGAGAAAAGCGAGGTGTGGAGGAGCACAAGTTAATATTTATAGATTTATTAAGTTTAAAAAAAAAAAAAAAAAAACAGTGAACAAAGTTCCACAGAAGTGTCTTGTGTCTAGTGTCTCGCTGTTTCTGTAGATTCCGAACCAGCTTTCTATTGCGTTACGGTTTCTATAGCGACGGCTCGTTTATATTCGGATTCACGATTAATATTTAAATGTTTAGTTTATTTACCTCTGACGGACGGAGCGTTCAGCACAGAGGAGTTTCTCTGTGTTTTATCTGCTCCTGCACTCCTCTTCACCACATTATGTCCCTGTAACAGCACGAGACGGACGTGTGACTGTTTCCTTCTTTACATAAAGGAGCTTAAGGTTTATGGAGAATCTCAGAACATGATCCCGCTGCATCCCGTTTGTTCTTCACCGAGGCTTATGTGTTTTAAGTGAACACTCCGCTGCTTCCAGCTTTAACGGTCGTCACGGTGATAGCACTTACGGCTGGCTGTAATTCCCTAAATCCTGTAATTATTCCAGGATATACGAAGGACCTGCGCCACTCTGAGGCCTGAGTAAGCTGGGATTCACTACGGCATCTGGATGAAGCTGAAAGAGTTTCTTTTCCTGCTTAATATGACTAAAGTATGGATTTGATCATAGACTAAAGGAATTCTGGGATTAGGATCTTCTACCCAGGTTCTGGGTCCTGAAGGTGTGTCTGTCATTCAGGGTGTGAGGAAAAAATAATCACTATCACTGTCACTCACACACCTACACACACACACACACACAAACGCACGCACACACACACACACGCACGCACATCAAGTCTTACAAACTGCATCCTGCTTTCTTAACTTTCAAACAAAGAGTTTGAATTATGCTTACACACACACACACACACACACACACACACACACACCTGTCTCTCCTCCTCTGTAGATAAGACAGAAAGTTGTAACTCAGACAAACATTCAGCTGAGATAAGAATCGCTGTGAAGTGATTTACATATCATATCTCAGCTCGGCTCTCAGACTAATTAATATTAATAAGTTCAATGGAAATGAGCCACAGAGAGAGAGAGAGAGAGAGAGAGAGAGAGAGAGAGAGGCCCTGAATGAGTGAGTGAGTGAAGAACAAACCCTGGGTTTTGTACATAAGCCCTTTCTGAATGGAAGCGAGCTCTTAACAAGCGTGACGCCTGGCCATAGACCGCCATACACGGAGACAATTTTTCTAGATAATAGCCTATCACGCAGGATACGATTTAAATTAAAAAATGCAATTTTCACCTTGAAATGAACAAATGATTACAATTTCTATACAAATTAAGGCATCCAGGCTGCGCCTCAGAACTGCGCAGGGGCCATGAAACTCAACATAATTGCCATGAAATACATTTTCAAATATTTGTATTTTGTCCAGCGCTTTTAAAACATGGCCACTTTTTGGCTTCTGTGGGTTTGTGATCTCACCTTCTGGGAGAGAGAGAGAGAGAGAGAGAGAGAGAGAGAGAGAGAGAGAGAGAGAGAGAGAGAGAGAGAGAAATAACAAAATAAAATAAAATAACATAAAATGAGTGAAAATCATCAGAGATGAAGAGCCCTTCAATGGGAGAGATAAAAAATTGTGAAGGTGGGGAGGAAAAAAAGAAAGACACACACACACACACACACACGCACACACACACACACACAAACACGCACGCACACACGCGCACGCACACACACACACACAGTAAATCAGCGTGGTTCAGCTCTCTAACCCCTGCAGCTATCTGTAAAAGCCAAATTACAGCCTCCTTATCAGGAGAATCAAATCTAACAGTTACCTGTGATAGATTCGCTCATCCTCACCTCTCTCTCTCTCTCTCTCTCTCTCTCTCTCTCTCTCTCTCTCTTCTTGTCTAGAATCTCTCTCTCTCTCTCTCTCTCTCTCTCTCTCTTCTTGTCTAGAATCTCTCTCTCTCTCTCTCTCTCTCTCTCTCTCTTCTTGTCTAGAATCTCTCTCTCTCTCTCTCTCTCTCTCTCTCTCTCTCTCTCTCTCCCCTCTCTCCCCTCTCTCTCTCCCTTCTCTCTTTCTCTCTCTCTCCCCCCTCCCTCTCTCTCTTAAAAGTTTGGATTTTTTAAAAGTTTGGATATTTTTTGTACACCTTATTTTGAAAGAAATACTAACTCTGAGAAATAAAAGCCACATCAGAGTTGAAGAGACCTTAGAATAAACCGTATAATATTATAATATAGAAACATAATGTCCTGCACGAGCTTTAATGTATGTCACAAATGAATTACAGTTCAATATAAAGTGAAACTAGTGAAAAAAAAAAGTTATAAAAGGGACTTTTATTTTGACACTTTTCTCACAACTGCTTTAATTAGAGGAGTTTGAAGCCTGATTGGATGGAAATGCTCTCAGGTCCTCTGGACGACACACGGTTAAAATGTCTAAGGAAACTGAAGGTTATTAGCATTTATTTGTATTCGTATTTATCTCATTGTGACTCTCTTAAGTATTTTACGAAAAAATTCAAACCTTTGTGCAAATTGTTAATTGCCAATTTAGAGCCAATGAGCTTTAAATCTAATGTCATAACCGTTAAAGTTCTTAGTGTCAGTTCATTTCTGATACATTTTATAGTGTGTCACAAGATTTACAGATGTTTAGCAAAATGTTATACAGTATTTAAGTTGATGAAATTTTAATAATGTTTATAACGGTATAATTTTTAATGTCGTTTTCTGAGGAAAGGAGCTTAATATCAGATGGCGTTTAAGTCGTTCTTAATGAACCTATTTTTAATGCCAATATACTTTTTTTATGTTTACAATCCGCACTTCATTGCAAACATAATGAAATGTCAAACTAAATGTTTTATACACGTTTGTTTTTCTATAAAGCGAGACTTCTTTCCTTTCCTTTCCCTTGCAGTTAAGGCAGAGCAATATGACGATATAATAGCAATATTATGATCGAAAATGTCACGATACGCTTAACTTTTTAACGCTTTTTTTTCTAGACATATTACTAATGTGGACATTCTAGAAATGATTAAAAAGAAACTTAAATCTCTTTTGTTTAAAACACAGTTTGTGAGGTGATATAGCTCGTTATGCACTTTGTGTTCAATAGAAATGTCTGTAAAATCGTGTCACGATATGATATTTTGTCACATTGTCCCACATCTACGTGTAAACGCACCCCGAAGCTTTTTGTCATTTGAACCCACCACCATGTCACGTAGGAGAAAAATAAGAAAATGGAACACATCCAGTGGTTAAAGTAGAAAGTCATGGTTAGTCGGATTATAAAAGTTCCCCATCAGCCTCCTGAGAGTAAGTGTCGGATTTGCCTCATAGCACTAAAGCTACACGTCCTATATATATATACACACAAAAATCCCTGTTAAAGTCCAATCACTTGCCGTCTCAGCTTTCCCTCCTCTGTCAGCCAACAGGCAGACATCAGATTTCAATAGCCGACCTCTTAATGCTGCGGGTCAGCGGTGCACCGGCAACGATTTCACACCACAGATGAAAGGGAAATGAAGAGGCAGGATGCTGTGGTGACCATGAGGCCCTGACCACGACCAATGACCTGCTTCACTGCACTCTGGGAAGGGACAACTAGCTGTGTGTGTGTGTGTGTGTGTGTGTGTGTGTGTGTGTGTGTGTGTGAGAGAGAGAGAGAGAGCGATATATGAGCAACACTGCCGGTTATGGGCTATTACTGAGCAAGAGGCGTTCACTGCCAAATACAGATTAAAGGGAATAGTTTGTCTAGAGATGCTAATGTGGCTAATTGTGCATGAACTCTAACAGGGATTTTTAGCATTATGCGAGTGAACGTTATCCAACTTCATCGGAGTATGTTATTGTTTCAATAGCAACGAATCATTCACACTGTGGGTAATAAATATGTACTTTAACAGAGGAACATTTTAGATAGATAGATAGATAGATAGATAGATAGATAGATAGATAGATAGATAGATAGATAGATAGATAGCTGCTGAAACCTAAGTGACAACAGGAACTGATCTGCAGTTTTGTGATAGCCTAGTGGTTAAGGTGTTGGGCTAACAATTGGAAGGTTGTGAGTTCTATCCCAGGTCCACCAAGATTCCACTGCTGGGCCCCTGAGCAAGGCCCTTAACCCTCAATTGCTCAGCTGTATAAAAAATGAGATAATGTAAGTCGCTCTGGATATAAGGGCAATTGATGTAAATGTAAATGTAAATGCAGCTGTGTGTGTGTGTGTGTGTGTGTGTGTGTGTATGTGTGTGTGCAAGAGACCTGATCTTTACTCCATGTGTCTGTGATTCTGTTTAGGTCAAGGACACCATTCACTCCTCTTTTATTCAACAAATCAGCATTTGAGTCTGTTGAATCATTTAGGTCACAACTGAGATTAAGTCTCTCTTTCAGCAGATCAGCTTTTGAATCATTCAGGTCATGACCAAGATTCATTCTCTCGTTCAGCAGTTTGGTATTGGTGTGAGTCGGTGAATCAGTTCAGCTTAAAATCTGAACCATTACGGTCACCAGTGATGGCTGTGCATAAAGTGCTTTAAACATCTGTACACAAAAAACCTTTTTATTTTACTCCTACCAAGACTGTGAAGGAGACCGGAGAGCTGTAAACAATCTGTGCGATCAACTGTGTAGTAGATCAGCGTTAGAATCATTTAGCTTGCGACTGATGGAAGTGTTTGAATCAGAGGATCATTTGACTCATGACCACGATTCAGACTCTTGTGTAAGAAATCAGTGACTGAATCATGACTGATTCTGATTTCAGTGGATTAGGAAGACATGAGTTATGTGTCTTCAGCAGAGCAGTACTCTGAATCTGGGAAAAGATTTTTATAAATCTTTATTTAAAAAAAAGTTGTATAATGATGACACTCAGGTCACTTTGTTCTTGAGTCTCACTGTCAGGGGTTTTCACACTTGGTCCTTTTAAGGGTTCTGAGCACATTTTGGACTCATACATGACCCTTTTCAATCGAACGAAGCCAAGACGAAGCCATCTCAGGAGGTGGGCTAAGTACGGTTTGATAAAAACAGATGAGGAAAATTACACCAGAAATATATGTCCACACCAGACAAACTTCAAAACTAGTGGACATTCAGGCGATGAAAGCGACTACTTTACGATGTATTGGATGCATTTTGGACTGGGCTACAAAAAGAAACAGTATGAACACAAAGGGGTCTGAGACCCTATTACTGCTTAAAGTGGACCAACAAACTATCTGCAGAAGAACATGAAGAGAACTGGGTCCATTTTGGTTCACCTGTTGGTCATCTTCAAGAGATCTGGGTTCAGATCTATTAAGGTGGACTAAAATAACCCATCCAAAGTGCACACACACACCGTGAACACACACCCGGAGCAGTGGGCAGACATTTATGCTGCGGCGCCCGGGGAGCAGTTGGGGGGGGTTTGGTGCCTTGCTCAAGGGCACCTCAGTCGTGGTATTGCCGACCCGAGACTCGAACCCACAACCTTAGGGTTAGGAGTCAAACTCACTAACCATTAGGCCACAACTTCCCCAAACACCCAATAACAACATCTGTGTTACAGCCAGTGTTCATGTTTAAAGTGGCAGCATAGTTTCTCCTGATATTATTTTGATGACAAGTGAAATGTCTTGTGTGTGTGTGTGTGTGTGTGTGTGTGTGTGTGTGTGAGAGAGAGAGAGAGAGAGAGAGAGAGAGACTTTAATTTGGATCTGAATTTAAGCCTCAAACAAATAAACCGAGAAGTCCAACATATTTAAAGCCCTCTGTATTGTAACATTAAAAGGACTTCGGTGAACTGATGGACCTCAACCGTGTGCTTAAATATCTCAAACTGAGAATTTCCAAGTCAAAGTACAAGTTTCAATTCCAAATATTCGCGTGTGTTATTTATTTGTCTGTGTTTGTGTGTATGCGTTCCAAACAACCTGAGAACTGTGAAAATTTGAAATGTGGAAACAAACAAAAATCACGAAATTCCATTAAATATGCTTTGTCTCATGCACAAAAGAAAACATGACTGCACTACTATTTTCTTCCCTGTGTGTGTGTGTGTGTGTGTTTTTCTTTTTTTGCTTAAGGGCTGGAGCTCATCTGAGTGATGTGTCCCTTAAGTGGCTGTCAGGTTCACTGACAAGGCTAAGAAGTGTGTGTGTGTGTTTGTGTGTGTGTGTCTCGGATCACAGTCGGATCATCACCCCTGGGTAAATGTGTTGTCTAAATGTCCCATGTGTAGTATTTAAGTCTTCAGTGTTCATTTCTGTAGCCTTTACTGCCCCCTGGTCCCATCCTCCATGTTTTCCCACACTCCTCCTTCCTCTCCAGGGGGTAGAACAGCTGAGAGCCTCCTTATGCATTCATGAGAGGAGCTGACGGATAAATAAAAAGGTTCATTACCGCACTAAAGTGTTACTAATGATATGTACCTGCCACCCAGCACCTCCGAAAATCTAATGCGACACAGTAGAATGGAAAATCTATTCCAGGCCTCCAGTTGCACTCGATGGAAATTTCCCTGCGCCTGCCCCTCCATTTGGGTCCATCTCCAAACCAATATTTACAATTCCGTAGCCATTATGTCCTACCAGGCCCTCTGCGCCCCGCTGCCACGACCTTCATATTAGCTGTAAATTGGACTTCGCAAACTTAGCGCAGGCAGCAGGGAATTGTCTCAGACCCCCTTAGGAGACAACGCCAGGGTGCACAGCATGAGCCCACATTTTACCCAAGTGTGTGCATTTCTACAGAGGTATACATATTCTCCCCTTCACCCCCCTCTACCCCATCCCTCCATCCGGCTAACCAAAATGCAAAAAGGTCAATAAAACTGTACTCACGGTTCACCTGTGCTTTTAAGCATTATAGTGAGGAGTCATTTGGAAATGAGTCGACTCTTTAAACCGAATCTTTTAAGTGACTTTCAAGACATTGAAATTCAAGACATGGATATTTTTTTTACCTCAAACGTCCGAGCAATAATATAATAAGGCATCAGTCAACCTATTCATTATTACTGTATTGTGCTTTAATGATTTACAATTATTTATATCAACTTTAAGAATATATATAGTGTTATATAGTTATATTAGTAAATTACTACTAGTTTAGTAGGTAGTTAAGAGCTTTATTCTGTCGCTTTCTGGCATAGTTTGATAAAGAAGAATTTTTAAAAAATACACAAACTTTTCCCAAGTTTCTAGAGCACAATGGCAGTGAGTCATTTGGGAATTGACTCTTATCACCGAGTCAGATGAGCTGATTCTATACTTACAGAGCCGTCTTTATGCTGTTGAGAATAAATAAACCGGCACATTAACTCACCAGTTTCTTGTAATTAACTTATGTAAATAGGCATCGTGTTTCTAAACAGCAGCCAGAATGTGTGCTTGTGTAATTAGCTCATTAATATTGGAAATGTAAAACTCAAATTTCAGCCACAACTGAAACACCTCAGCAGGGGAGAAAAAAAACGCCTGTGTGAGGCTGCCATGGAAACAGGGCTTAAGTGGCTTACTGGGTATTCAAGTGGGCTCAAAGCGTCACACGAAGGTGAAAGTAAGTGTGTGTGTGTGTGTGTGTGTGTGTGTGTGTGTGTGTGTGTGTGTGTGTGTGTGTGTGTGTGAGCGAGAGAAATGGGTCCACTGACAGGAATAGCATGAAGCTTAAAAGCAAATTTGCCCTTCGTCTTATGAAAATATTACATTATCCAATATTTATATTCGCTAGAGTTCAATGACTGAAGGCAAGTGTATACTTTCTCAGAACGAGAGTCAGGAAACAACACAATTAATCCTTTTCATTAGTGAAGGAGAATGTGTTTTATTATTTATATATTCGTTTTCTACAGAATAGTTCCAGTTGAAGCTCATGGAGGTTTCGCGCTCTTTTTGATGCATTGGTCCAATGTTACTACACACAAATACACTGATCACTTTATTAGAAACAACTGCACTCTTATACATTATTTAATTGCCCGATCGTGTGGCAGCTGTGCGTCCGTGATTTTGACCGAGGCGTGATCGGGTTGAGTATTTCTATTACTGCTGATCTCTTTAGACCCACAACGGTCTCTTAATCGTAATGTTGGCAATAAGAAAAAAACATCCCGTGAGCAGCAGGTCTGCAGAATCTCCAGACTGTTCTGAGCTGACAAAAAGGCTGCAGTAACTCAGCTAAACACTCTGTATAACTGTAGTGAGCAGTAAAGCATCTCAGAACACAAAACAAGGGGCATGGTGGCTTAGTGGTTAGCACGTTTGCCTCACACCTCCAGGGTTGGGGGTTCGATTCCCGCCTCCGCCTTGTGTGTGTAGAGTTTGCATGTTCTCCCCGTGCCTCGGGGGTTTCCTCCGGGTACTCCGGTTTCCTCCCCCGGTCCAAAGACATGCAAATTGTCCGTAGTGTGTGATTGCGTGAGTGAATGAGTGTGTGTGTGTGTGTGCCCTGCGATGGGTTGGCACTCCGTCCAGGGTGTATCCTGCCTTGATGCCCGATGACGCCTGAGATAGGCACAGGCTCCCCGTGACCCGAGGTAGTTTGGATAAGCGGTAGAAGATGAATGAATGAATGAACACAAAACACCAGGTGTTTATTTCTATCAGCCAAAAACAGAAAGCTGAGGTGAACGGTGAAAAGCTAAAGATGGAGAAACACCAAAGAACGCAGATGAATCCAGAACAGCAGCAGAATTCCCTGCCACGTGGGGTATATATTCTCTACACTCTTTGGATCAGTGGCGGTTCTAGGATTTTTCTGTAACAGGGGCCATTAAGGGGCCACATGTTACATTCAGGGGCCAAGTACAGAGTACATTCAAGCACACAAAATAATTTATTCAGTACGGTGCAAATACATTTCGGCAGTCGTTCCTTTTTCAAACGCTCGAGTGCTGCCAATTGTTTGGGGGTGGAATTGCATCTGTGATCGTTGTGAAAAATTCTCCGGTTGCTCTTCACGTCGACGATTGATGGAACAGGGGCCAATCAGGGGCCAATCAGATTTCAGCAGGGGCCAGGGCCCCTGAGGCCCCGCCTCTAGATCCGCCCCTGCTTTGGACAATAATACAAATCAATCTTGGCTTGAAAGCCACAACGAATTTGAGTAGCGTCGCTCAGCATGCTCATCCCTTCATGAACACAGTGTACCAGCTTCTAATGATAATGATAAGGCACATGGTTTCATGAACATGACCGTGAGGTAAATCCGGTAGAACAGAAAAATCCTGACAAATCTGCAGGTACTGAATGATGTCATCATCTAAACTTGGACCAGAATCTTAAAGGAACATTGTTGAATCCAGGCAGTCAGGACCTGAGGCTGACTGAATTGAGAATAAAGAGAGGCTCTAACCAGAGTTAGTATAATGTTACTAATAAAGAGCTCAGTGTGTGTATTCCAGTATTAATCACCATATATTTGAGCAGCGTCTAGGAGCTCATTTTCGCCCTAAACAGCTCCGAATGTGAATGTTTTAAATCGTAATTGAAGCCAGCGGTGAGCATAATTAATGTCAATGAGCTCCGTAATGAATTTGGCCCATGGAGTGATGAAGCCTGATATTTCAGAAGTGCAGCATCCTTTCCCCCTCATCTACTCATCTCTAGAACATTAAACGAAGTGTAATTGTTTGTGTATGTCGGCACGGATCATCGGCTTTTAGAGCTCCGTGGTCAGTCGCTCGGGTTAAGGCAAAAACCTCGACTGAGCGAATGAGAAGAGCAGATTTGAGATCTGACTGTGAATCAGTAAAGACCCTGATGAGGAGATGAACTGGTCTGATTACACAGAACAAAAACACACTACATCTCAGACACGACGAAAGAGATCCGCTTTAATCCTGAGTCGCGTCCAGAATCAAATCAAGCCATTTTATTGGTCCAGATGTCAATGCCTGGGACACTTTTGCATATAAACCGAATCAGATTTGTTCCTGGGTGAAAAATCAACACCATTTTGGTAATAATTTTGGCAAATAAAGATATACTGTACTTTCTGCCCCCTCAGAGACATTAGTTACATCTTTAAGAGCTCTGTAATTTAATCACAGGCCCCATATCAGACCCCTGAAACCTTCTGGACGTCTTTTTTGTCCTCCGTTGTTTGACTGATTAATTCAAACGACGCCAGACGGAATGTTCTGGCTTGTTTGTCATATTATCCCAGCTTTCAGCTCAGCTTCTCCTCCACTAATTGAACAGTTTTTTCTGGCCTTCTTCTCTGTCCCTCTGCAAACAGATGACTTTTAAAGGCTTTTTCCCTCCTCGAGCTTGGCACCGCGGTTCACTAATTAGAACAGTAATGAAAGGTAACAGTGCAATGACTGCTAGCTCAAAGAATCCTCACCCTCCTCACACTATTTAGTGTGTGCTGGTATTGTTTTGTGTGTGTGTGTGTGTGTGTTTTCTCTGGTGCTCTGTAGCAATGCTTGCTGTCTTCATGTCAAAGTATAACACACTGGTCAAGGATAATTATAAGGTTGCCAGATCCACCTTGTGTTGTGATGTACATTTGTAACGTGGAGATTCCCAGTGGTGAATAAAACACAACATGGTGGTGTGATGAAGCAGAAGCTGATTGTTTATTCAGTAGGTACATTAAATGCCTGCAAAACAAGTCAGTTCCTGTTTTCACTTATGCTATAGGAGCTATAAACAACCTTCACCAGCTGCTCTGTTTTTTTTGTACGGACAATGGAGTAAATTGTCCGTAGTGTGTGATTGTGTGAGTGAATGAGAGTGTGTGTGTGTGCCCTGTGATGGGTTGGCACTCCGTCCAGGGTGTATCCTGCCTTGATGCCCGATGACGCCTGAGATAGGCACAGGCTCCCCGTGACCCGAGGTAGTTCGGATAAGTGGTAGAAGATGAATGAATGAATGAAAGTTCCAGCTTCACATTTGTGTATTTTAGAAAGCGCCGACACTGGAGACTCCTTCCTTCCTTCTTTAAATGTAAAAAAAAATCTTACAGAAAAAGTCACAGAATCACCTGTTCGTATCATTATAAACGATATTGCATCAGATTGAGCAGTTGAATGACGGTAAATCTGTGATTTGTGGATAAACTGATGTAAGTGTCGCTTTTATAAAAAATATTTTTTTAAATCCGGCGTCTCCGAGGCTCTGGGATGATTGAGGACGAAGCCTACATACAACCTTCTTTTCATAATCTTCTGACATTTCGTGTCTTTTCATATCTCTGCTAATCATGGACTCCTTTTGTTAACAGTATCTCCCTGTCCCTAACCTTTCTGGTTAATCAAAGGTCTGTGTGTGTGTTTGTGTGTGTGTGTGTGTGTCCACTAACACTTTGACACACTTCCTGTCTGTCTTCAGCCTAACCAACGTGGACGTCCAATCCCCTGGCACTCAGCAGATAAAGAAGCGAGCTTAAGCCCGTTACTGTCAGCTTCTCACCTGGATCACGAGGGCTTTGTGGCAAACCAATTCTCTTTTCTCCAGGTGAAGTGGCGGACAAACACAGTGCTATAAAGTTACCGTGAGCTAAGCCGGGTGCAGCAGCGCTACAATAGCAGGCAGGTAATGACAGCGGAGGCTCTAACCCCCTCGCCCTCGGACCTGTTATCTTTCCCTCTCCTCCCAAGAGCCTCATTTCCGAACAGCGGCTGCCATTTCACAGCTGTTAAGTTCTGCCTCTCCTTTTTGTCGTCATTATGGCCAAATTAACGGATGCCTCCCGGTAATCATCTTTCATTAGAGCTGTCAGATCGCCGCCGTCAGCTGCAGGAGAGGTCGCTGGGCGTCGTGGACGAGGAGATGTTCTCCAGCAGGCGTGTTAGATTAGTGCACCTTCTGTTAGCAAAGCTGTGAAAGCTAACACATACAGTCTGTTAGCATCACTGTGCTGCTCGCTGATGTTGGTATTATAGAAAGAAAGCAGCTTTGTTTTTGTTTTTTGTTTTTTTCTGTCCGGGTTTAATTCGCTCCAGAGTGTTTAAAATTCGCTGTGAAATGTACGGGGGGTCAAATAATTGATTTTCCTTCCAGAATGCTGGAGCCAGCGCAATACTGTTTAGTGAGTCATTTACAGCAGCGCCGCATTGGAGGAGCTCCCAGAGGCACTAACTGAGATAACACACACCTGAGACCCTGGAGCAAACACACACACACACACACACACACACACACACACACACACACTCAAGATGAATGTGAACAAATTTATTTGTAATCATTTGCAGGAGCGTTTAGGCAAAAAAAAATATATTTAGTTGGGAAAAAAAAGGTTGATATCCTGAGTTTGTGTAAATGATTGGCTTTAGGTCCTGTAATTGGCTTGAGTTTTAGAGACGTAGTTTTATATACACAACAATTCTCCTTTTGTAAACCTCTTTTATTTCATATTAATGATGTGAAGGGGGGGCACGGTGGCTTAGTGGTTCGCCTCACACCTCCAGGGTTGGGGGTTCGATTCCCGCCTCCACCTTGTGTGTGTGGAGTTTGCATGTTCTCCCCGTGCCTCGGGGGTTTCCTCCGGGTACTCCGGTTTCCTCCCCCGGTCCAAAGACATGCATGGTAGGTTGATTGGCATCTCTGGAAAATTGTCCGTAGTGTGTGATTGCGTGAGTGAATGAGAGTGTGTGTGTGTGTGTGTGTGCCCTGCGATGGGTTGGCACTCCGTCCATGGTGTATCCTGCCTTGATGTCCGATGACGCCTGAGATAGGCACAGGCTCCCCGTGACCCGAGGTAGTTCGGATAAGTGGTAGAAAATGAAAGTTTGTTTCCCGTTTAGTTCTTTTCAGCTTTTTGCTTTGCCTTTTATGGAGCTTTGTGGGTGTGTCTTTGTGAGCGAATGAATAAAAGCAAAACTTTTGTAAATCTGGTGTTTGTTTGTATTTTTATGTTTAGGTTGGCCAAGAAAACTTTCTCTCACACACACACACACACATACACGCACACACACACCTTTAGAACACACTTTTTCCAATCAAACACACATTCTTATAAATGCCTGCATTCTATTTTCCAACACCTTTTTAAGCTCCAAGCCACAAACCAATCCTGTCTGTTCCCACTGAGTGGGAGGGGCTTAAACTTTGTCCCCCTGCCAATCATAGTGGCACAGGCCAATCACAGGCTTCTCTGCGCTAATGTACTCTATGTGAAAGAGGGTGGATGGCGTGTGGACGAGCAGCAGTTTCAGGTCACGTGGTCAGGTCACTTATATTATGCGTCTCAGAGGAATTAAGATAACGAAAATTAACTCCGCCCCTAACCTTAACTTTAAGCCCATTTCTATTTGCATCTGTTTCCAGGTTAAATATACACAAAGAACTAAAAGTGTTATTTTACGGTTCCACTCCAGCAGCATAGAAAGTTAAGTTTATACCATTTGGGAAAAACACTACATTATTACATAAATGTCATTCTGGTGATTAATCACTTGTTGGTAAACAGTTTTAAAACCGCCGTCACAGAACCACATAAACATCACACCGATCTTTAGTCTGAAACCATCGCAGACGCAGTTCGGCTTCAGCAGATGATAAAACACCTTAACAAACTTGTAGGTGTGTTTACTTTCTTGTCTTGTTTCATTTTTTTTTAGCGATACCACTGAGAACTTTGTAATGAATTTCATTAGACTTCTTACATCCATATTTATGAAAACAAAGACACGACGTTCAGCCGTGCCGTGGCTTTATCCAGATACGTCTGGGGTGGCGGGGAGCGCGTGCTTGCGTCGAAGTTAATGAAAGGATTGGATGTTGTGATGCGGCCCGGCTTTAGATCGAGCGCGTTGGCTCTCATTACTGCTCCATACGGGAAACGCAGCTGGAGTCCGAATTGAAGGAGGAGAGGAACGGGAGGGGAATCAATCTCATTTGCAGTCGCTGTAACCCGAGATGCTGCGTGTATGAAACATAAAGTCGCATTCAAAGACCTTTAGTAGGTCGGGGGAATGAAAATGTACGGGTGTTAGCAGGTTAGTCTTGTCCTGTAGAACTATAAGGAAATTACAGTGCACGAAGATCGGCCGACTTTTAGATACGGTGCGACAAATCATATTTTATATCCACATACTATCCACTGTGTTTGTGTCATTTAAGCACAGAGACGGAGGAACGATGCAGCATTTATACAAAATCTGCAGTGAGCTCCAAAAATATTGGCACCCTTCCTTGACGTTAGTGAGCGAGGTGCTGATTGATTTTCTGTAACAGAACGTGTTGATGTTAATGCACTCTGTCTAACGTGTTAATCGTTTCAGATTTAAAAACATAATAAGAGTAAAAGATATGATGATATTTTCATTTTATTAAGGTAGGAGTCTCCAGTGTCATTAATTAAATTAATTAATCCAGTTAATTAATTAGTGAATTAATCCAGTGTCATTAATGTAATTAAATAACATAATAAAAACACACCCCTGTATTGCTTTCTAAAACACCCAAAAAAATTTATATCTGCAAAACACTGGTTTCAAAATTATTGCCACCCTCATAAGTAATATGTAGTGTTGTGATGTCTTGCACCTGATGTAATGCTTTCAGAAAATATGAGCTGTTTGTAGTTATTGTCTTTAAGTTGAGCAAAACATTTCTGCGTTTATGTGAGTTTACATCCTCTAAACTATTATTCTCTAAAAAAAATTATACACCTAGTGAAAATAGTTAGGGGGTCGCGGTGGCTTAGTGGTTAGCACGTTCGCCTCACACCTCCAGGGTTGGGGGTTCGATTCCCGCCTCCACCTTGTGTGTGTGGAGTTTGCATGTTCTCCCCGTGCCTCGGGGGTTTCCTCCGGGTACTCCGGTTTCCCCCCCGGTCCAAAGACATGCATGGTAGGTTGATTGGCATCTCTGGAAAATTGTCCGTAGTGTGTGATTGTGTGAGTGAATGAGAGTGTGCGTGTGTGCCCTGTGATGGGTTGGCACTCCGTCCAGGGTGTATCCTGCCTTGATGCCCGATGACGCCTGAGATAGGCACAGGCTCCCCGTGACCCGAGGTAGTTCGGATAAGCGGTAGGAAATGAGTGAGTGAGTGAGTGAGTGAAAATATTTAATCCACTTCTGAGTAACTAACATGATTATGATGGTGATGTTTCTGTCAGAACAGGTTACTAGTAAGATCTTTTATCTTTTTTGTAAGATAAAAACCTTTTAATCATCAAAAATCCCTTAAAGATGATATGATAAGTTGCTCCTATTTAATGAAAAGGTTGCTAAAGGAAGTAAGTAAAATAATAGTAAACTGTAAACAATGTATGTTGTCATAGTGACACAGTGGGTGATATTACACAAACCGTACAATCCATTAAGAGCTCAATGGCAGTGTGTTTGAAAGTAACTGAAATCTAAGAAGCTTCAATTCCCACTGGACCCTAAATGAACTTAAACAACACATGAACCCTCGACTAATAAAACACAACATTTTAAGCCTTTCTAAATTTTTCTCTCTGTGACTTTCCCGTCAGTGTTTGTGTGAAGCGGATGTGCCCCGGGTTCCCTGCGCACACGCCGTCGCTCGGTGGAGTCTCTGGTTACGCAGCACAGCCTGTAGGTACAGTAGATCCCAGGACCACTCACATCAGGCCTGTTTGGTTTCCTCAGATTTTATTAGAACGGATCGAGACTTAAGCTCTGTATAGGTTCCTTCTTCTCGCTCCCAGGCATAGGCCTCTTTTTCCCCCCGGAGTGAAACCATATCAAAACACTGGGCTCTTTGAAATGAGCCGAATGGAGTTCTCTCCCTCCTGCTCTGACGCTCTCACACAGATTATTCTCCTCTTTTCTAAACAAGAACCATCCACTCCGGAATGCAGGAACTTCACCACAGCAATAACCCGGTGATTATTAATCACTAAATATAGCTTGGAGTAAACATTTGCGATGTCGTGATGACCTCATCGTGCGAGGATTAAGTAGGAACCGTCTGTAAGACACGCCCACTTTAACCTACATCACTTCTGGACATTTTGACCGCACACTCCGAGCTCCGTATCTGCTCAGCTTGAACCCTTTAAGGCTTTTTTTCCCCCCAATTTATCTCTGATATCTGATCCAAAGTTTTATTGGCTCGGCGTCGTCTCCGACCCTAAAGGTTCTTGTCTTCCACAACAACCAGATCTCTTCTTTGGAACACTCTGGGATCATTAAGGGTTCCTCGTAATTAAACATCGTAATGATCCTGAGATGGAAACAATTATTGTAGAAAAGGTTCCTCACAGTGATTCAAGGGTTTGTGCAGAGAAACAAGTAAGTTTATGACACTAGAACCGTCTGTCCGTGTTACAGCAGCACGGCGAGAGGTTTTTCCAGCTCTGTGATTAGTATGCCGCTCTGTTTGCTGTCGTACACTTCAGCGTGAATGGAGAAATAGAGCGAGGCCACTTAAAAGACTTCTCTCGCTGTGTAAACCAAAATAAACAGCAGCATTTGTGTGTGTGTTTTTTTTTAATCCCCTCCTCGGTTCTTGCCATAACGCAGAGCGAGGTGTTTAGAGGAGCGCTAAGTGCATTATGCTTTAGTGAGAGTGCCGCTGTGCGCTTGGCCTCGCTCCTGCTGCTGTTGTCACTTTGGGTTATGTGAGGAGGAATGTGCTTTAGGCCCGAGACCGCGCCGCTTCTGCTCTCTGCTTTGCATATGAAGTGGAGGCGAGAAGAGCGGAGGCACACAAACCGTCCGTATGAGCGACGGGACAGAGAGCTCTCCTGAACACACGCTGCCAGTGCTCTCATTCCACATGAGGATGAAGTGAGGAACCCGGGTTCTGTACGAGTTAGCTGCAGAGCTAGCGTTACTGAACGATCCAGTGCGTGAGTGTGTCAGCCATCTACTTCACCTTAATGTGTTTGAATAACTTAAGATTCGTAAACATCTTCTGCTTTGCTTTGGAACTTGTCTTTAATTACAAAGGTTTTTTCCAATAGCACTGCAGAATATTTTTGGTTAATTGGAATTTAAATTCAATTACGTTTATTAGAATAAACATATTTTAAAGTCTTAAAATTACAGTTTCTATCTAGTATTAAATTCTTTTCCTGTAACCGCATGTCCGATGTGTTTTATTCCACTTTACACCACAGCGCTTTGCCCAAGCTGACCATCTGAATTTATTAAAGAACAACACATCATACTTTCCGGGGGGTACGGTGGCTTAGTGGTTAGCACGTTCGCCTCACACCTCCAGGGTTGGGGGTCCGATTCCCACCTCCACCTTGTGTGTGTGGAGTTTACATGTTCTCCCCGTGCCTCGGGGGTTTCCTCCGGGTACTCCGGTTTCCTCCCCCGGTCCAAAGACATGCATGGTAGGTTGATTGGCATCTCTGGGAAATTGTCCGTAGTGAGTGAATGAGAGTGTGTGTGTGTGCCCTGTGATGGGTTGGCACTCCGTCCAGGGTGTATCCTGCCTTGATGCCCGATGACGCCTGAGGTAGGCACAGGCTCCCCGTGACCCGAGGTAGTTCGGATAAGCGGTAGAAAATGAATGAATGAATCGTACTTTTTAAAATAATCTTATTACATTTAGTTCCTGTTCTCACTTGTGTTATAAACACTATAAACAGTTTGACTTCTAACTGTTACACAGCTCTGACACTGGAGACTCCTTCAGTAAATGACACAAACACATTTCTCTTCACATCAAACTTATTCTCACTAAGCCATATTGATAATTCTATAGTAGCTGTTTCTATAGAAACCAATCAGGGTCCATTTCAGGGTCCGGATCAACAGTCACCTTGTGACAGTGAACATATTTTCTATTTTTTGACACAAAGCTATAAAGAGAATGCACCAGTATTACTAACTAACTATTATATTGTTGATAAAATTCAAAGTGTTAACTTTGCAGAATCTTCTGGAAACTTCTGGAAGGCGTCGACCGCCGAACTGTGAGTTTGTAAATCCTTTATAACAGGCGTTATTTTTGGTATCGTTGCTCTTTTAATACCTGTTTTTAAGCAAACAGTGCATCCAGGCGGCTTTGTTTGCTTCCTCCTTTTAAAAGCATCCAATATTCTTCCAGATAATAAACGTAAGACTTTTATTCCATTCCTAAGCCTGTGAAGGCCACACAAGCGAACTCTTACATGGGTGTACCATTGATTTCACATTCATCCGTCCAGACTTAAAGGGACGAGCGGATTGCCCTGAGAATCCCCAAACCTCTCTCTCTCTCTCTCTGCTGAGATGATTCCCTGGACAGGATCTCCTCCTGACTTTTATCTCCGGGCTGCCAGACGAGCCGAACACGGAGCTTCCAGACGAGCGCTGATCTCTGAGCCGCACACATCAGGACAGATCAGGGTCTGGAGGAGTAACACGGCTGTACTGCCAGGCTTGTAGCTGATGACGGCTTCTCATGGGGTTTCGATTACAAAACTGCTCTGACCTCAGAGTCACAATAATATCAGAAGTCTTTGTAAGCACAGCGATGGACTAGAGACCTGCTTAGTGACCTCTTTATTTCCTACAAATAAATAAATCCTCTTATGTGTTTATAACACGCTCATAATAGCAGCTTTGACAGCATACACAACTGACCTGAATGTTACGATTATTTTTATTCCTCCTGAGCTCAGTTTGATTTCTTGAAATGATCAATCCTAAGATTTTAGACAAACGACACACTGACTTAAACATAAACCACATAAAACGTATTATTTCATATTCGGGGGTGCCTCGGGGTTTCCTCCAGGTACTCCGGTTTCCTCCCCCGGTCCAAAGACATGCATGGTAGGTTGATTGGCATCTCTGGAAAATTGTCCGTAGTGTGTGATTGCGTGAGTGAATGAAAGTGTGTGTGTGTGTGCCCTGTGATGGGTTGGCACTCCGTCCAGGGTATATCCTGCCTTGATGCCCAATGACGCCTGAGATAGGCACAGGCAGAAGCCTCCGGTAGAAGCGGTAGAAGATGAGTGAATGAATGAATTTGTACAAGTACAAACAGTTTTATGCAAAAGGTCTTAGAGTCAACAAAACAAGATGAGTGATGTAAACTGCACAGTGCTGCACTCACGACAGACTGTAGATATGATGAAATAAAGTACAGGGCAAATATATATACACTGCTTAGAAAGCATCGAGTAGCAGCAGGTCTGTATATGACTAACTTTAAGTGTATAAGGGTTTATGAGCTTACATAAGAGACGAAGCAGACATGTCCTTTCATTCTGTCTTTTACCATCAGTCTGACTAGAGAGACGTTGTTATAAAATCATGTGACGTGATGTCTGGTCTGCCAGGCAAAGTCTCAGCTTGTTATAGTTTTGTTAAATCTACCTGTAGTCTCTCTCTCTCTCTCTCTCTCTCTCTCTCTCTCTCTCACACACACACACACACACACACAAAGCTCTGACACTGGAGACTCCTTCCATAAAAGTTAACTAAAGGACTCAAAATATTTCTACGACTATTCCATTTTTAAATGCAGAGCCACGTACCAGTCGTACAAGGCGCTACGTTTGATCTGTAGAAAGGATAAAGTGTTATATTAAAGCATGTAAATATAAACCTGCTGTCCGATCTGTGCGCTTCGCATATCAGATCATCTGACTGATCAGATTGTTGAGTTGACCCTAGAAGCATGAATAAGTGATTAGAGAAGAAGCGAGCTCAGTGTTTATCTTGATGCTGATGCTAAAATGTCGCCTCACTGCCGGAGACATTAAAGCAAGCGAGCGCTCAAAGGAGATCTGTCTCTCCTACTGTGTGCTGGAGCTGAAGGCTGTGGTGCTGTTATAGTGTCTTCTCTCTGTTTTCTTTATTTCAGATGCTTCAGATGCACACACACACACACACACACACACACACACAGGCTTATCTGCACAAGACACCAGACCTCCTTCTGTCGGAGCCTTGAACATTTTCAATCTGCATCATGGCTTTAAAGTGAAAATTACAAACATGGGGCTTCAGAAAAAGACATAATTAAGATATTTGTTTGTATGTGTGTTTGTGTGTGTGTGTGTGTGTGTGTGAGAGAGAGAGAGAGAGAGAGAGAGAGAGAGAGAGAGAGAGAGAGAAAGCTTGAGGCAAAAAGTTTTCTCTGATAAGATTATTTGATTCTTGTTGTTGTGGTTTGGGAATAAGATTTTTTACACACATTGTTCTTGGCTTTGTTCATGAGTTGTTCAAGATTTATTTATTAGTAAATCTTTTTTTACATTTGTTTGTAGACAAACAACTTGTTTGTAGACAAAACTTTGTCTCCTACTCGTTCTCCAGAGGGTGTCGAACTCTTCTCTCGCTGTGTCATGAGAAGTCGAACTCAGGTTAAAGCTCGACTTCAGATCATCTAATCAGCACGGATTACTGCGCTTTTAGAATATTCTGTGGAGGTTAAATTTTTATGTTTGTGACCTTTTCAGTGATTTGTGTTTTATGCAGAGCGACGATCCTGGTGCTGGTTCACTCCATCAGGAGCTCAGAGCAACGTCAAGCTCTGACCGTTTACAAGCAGTCGGGTTTAATTAAAGAGATTAATTAAAGAAAGAAACAAACAAACACAAACCGATCAATTGACCTGGACTTTATCACTTTAAAAAATAAATGTGTTATTGTATTCTATTATTTTATTAGTAGTTTTATCAATTTATTAAACCTGTAATTAAAAGCTAAATATTTACTGTCACTTTATTATAGAGTGATGATTCGATTATGACGTTACGATGCCAAACAGCAACTCTTTGTTTTTCTGTTCATTATATTGTTTATACTGTGTGAAGCACTTACACAGACGTGAACCTACAACACACACACTTTTGTCTACACTAAACCCTGAATTGTGCTCACAGTATTACAACTGTCATGAGAGTCATCCAAGTCAAGAGTGAGTGTGTATGTGTGTGCATCCGTGTGTGTGTGTGTGTGCGTGTGTGTGTGCGTGTCTATGGCTATATCCACATCCATGTTCGTGCATCCGGGGTTCAACTTTTCTGTGTTTTCCAGAGGAATCCAGAGACACACCAGGTTTCCTGTTTTACAAACAACAGTCGAACTAACAGAATCGTTCAGTTCTGATGAGGTTAATATGACCTTATATGGAGTTTTGTACGTGTCAGTATATGCAAATGAGCGTTTTCAGGAACCCGCTTTTGCGTTTTGTGTGAATTCTGAGCTCTGTTGTGTCGTTATTCTTGCGGCTCTGAAAGAAAAAACAAAACGGAATCAAACTTCTGAGATGATTTAGATGTGATTTTTCACCTTTCAGTTTCACTGAGATTCTTAGATTCGTGTTAAACGGCCTCAGAAACCTCGCGGTCTACTGTATGAATAGGTTTCCGAGAGCCTGACTGATATTTCCTCAAGTGACTCTTAAAAAGCGTGACAGAACCCTGGCCTCTGCCCCGTGTAATCAAGTGTGAATGAACATGTAAATTTAGCCAAGTATTAACAGAATCAGTCTTATCTGTCCTTCCACACCACACCATCACCACCACTAGCATACCAACACCAGCTAGCGTGACTGAGCTAAAAAAGCAAACAGATTTTTGGAAGGAAGCACCGTTATGTTGACGGAGTGAGGCCCTCGGTGTCGAGGGCACTGATTCCCTCCATATGCGTCCATTTTCTTGAGCACGACGGGAGCTAACTACAGAGCTAATACGCTACTAGACAGCTAGCGTGTGATGATGTGGGAGAAAGGGATGTCAGGGTCGGTCACGCTGCTCGTTTTAGGAGAAGCAGCTGCACGTCTCACCTGCCTTACACAGCTGTCCATCTGCACTAGCGGTTAGCGCTAACACATCAAAGGTTAGCAACACCCTTGACTAGCTGAAATCAGGTTTTCATCTCGTCACATGGTTCATTAAATCAGCGTGCAGTATGAGCGCCATCGCAAACAAAGATGGCCAACGACACATTTCTGTCAGTGAGAGAAGAATTTGGATAAAATTGACACCAGTTGGGTCACAGCAACCTCACAGGACAGCAACAGAGGAGATGGAAAAATAATCTCATTACTTCAAGCTCACTTTTCAAGTTTGCGTTTTCTTCATGCGATGAGCACACGGATTAAAACCATGTAAGAAAGTTGGTTTGTTTCAATTCAGGTCCTTTTTTTTAAAAATTGTGACATAAATTGTTGTTATTTGTGCTTTTTTTTGTGGAAAACGTGACTGTAACGAGAACATCGTGCCACTTATCAGAGTTCACTGCTTTCAGTCTGAAGTCCAAGAGGCTTTTATCCTTTTCTGAGGTTTCTTTTGGACCTGATTCTGCTCATGTTCTTCTCTGCACTGCGTTTTGGACCATTGTCTGCAGGCCTGGATCTGAACACAGCTTATAAAATAATTTTTCTTTAAAATAAACGTAAAGTATTTCATATTCGATGTTAACAGGATTACTTAACGACAAACAGGAATCTGTGGAATTCCCCAACTCCCTGACTTCAATTTAAAAAATAAATAAATAAAACCCGCAGTATTAAAGAGTCTCTAGTGGTTTAATTCCAGAAGCCCCTCAGGTTTGAGAAGAAACCTCTGCGCTTTACTAGATAAAGCTGAGTCTGCAGAGCGTCTGGCAACCGCGCGGCTGCCGAGGACTGAGCCAGGAAATAAAGCCCTGTTTCCTCGCAGAGGAACGCTGATGTTCCTCCTACTCTAGTAAACATGGGAAAGATTTTATTTCTATGTCAGGAAAGAATTAAAAGTGTCAGGGCCGCCAAGTGGAGATCAAAGGTCCCGGCTGATGCTTGTGTTCGTCTCAGCTTGTACATTTGTATAAAATCTTGGCAGATTTTTGGATGGATCTGGTTCCTATTTGATGTCTGTTTTTATTTTTTGCGAGGTGATGCTGCAGGAGTGACACAGACACAGACTGACACTGGCAGAGACACTGACACAAACAGACACTGACACAGACTGACACTGGCACAAACACATACACTGATACAGACACTGACACAGACTGACACTGGCACAGACACTGACACACACACACTGACACAAGCACTGGCACAAACACAATCACTGACACAGACACTGGCACAGACACTGACACATACACAAACACAATCACTGACACAGACACTGGCACAGACACTGACACACACACACTGACACAAGCACTGGCACAAACACAATCACTGACACAGACACTGGCACAGACACTGACACATACACAAACACAATCACTGACACAGACACTAGCACAGACACTGACACACACACACTGACACAAACACAGACACTTACACATACACAAACACAATCACTGACACAGACACTGGCACAGACACTGACACACACACACTGACACAAACACAGACACTGACACAAGCACTGGCACAAACACAGACACTGACACAGACACTGACACAGACTGACACTGGCACAGACACTGACACACACACACTGACACAAGCACTGGCACAAACACAATCACTGACACAGACACTGGCACAGACACTGACACATACACAAACACAATCACTGACACAGACACTGGCACAGACACTGACACACACACACTGACACAAACACAGACACTGACACAAGTACTGGCACAAACACAGACACTGACACAGACACTGGCACAGACACTGACACATACACAAACACAATCACTGACACAGATACTGGCACAAACACATACACTGACACAGACACTGGCACAGACACTGACACAAACACTGACACAGACTGACACTAACACATTCACTGCCACAGACTGACACTGGTACAGACCCTGGCACAAACACAGACACTGACACAAACACAGACACTGAGACAAACACAGACACTGAGACAATCACAGACACTGACACAGACACTGATACTAACAAATACTGACAGGCACTGACTGACAAAGACACAGACACTGATACGAACACAGACACTGACACAAACACTGACACACTGACACAGACACAGACACAGACACAAACAAAACACATACACTGACACAGACTGACACTGGTACAGACCCTGGCACAAACACAGACACTGACACAAACACAGACACTGAGACAAACACAGACACTGACACAGACACTGATACTAACAAATACTGACAGGCACTGACTGACAAAGACACAGACACTGACACAAACACTGACACACTGACACAGACACTGACACAAACACTGACACACTGACACAGACACAGACACTGACACAAACAAAACACATACACTGACACAGACAGACACTGGCACGGACACTGACACAAACACAGACACTGACACTGATACAGACTGATACTGACAGGCACTGACTGACAAAGACACTGAGACAGATGCAGACACTGATACAGATACAGACACTGACACTGACACAGATAATCGCTGGACACGTTCACTCCTGACCTCAGGATTGGAATTCACACTAGGAAGCTCAGGACGGTCTCATTGACCCCGAGTTCAACAAGAGACATCAAATATCTTCAGCATGTCTTCTCACGTGAGCGAAACACTTCTAACCTTTAAACCACATTAGGTGCTCTATCCAGATCAACTGGTCGACTGGACTGGTCATTTTTAAAGGTTCGACTCACAAATCATACACATTTACAAGACATACAGTAATTTTGACCTGGACTTTATCACTTTATCACAAAAATAAATGTGTTATTGTATTCTATTATTTTATTAGTAGTTCTATCAATTTATTAAACCTGTAATTAAAAGCTAAATATTTACTGTCACTTTATTATAGAGTGATGATTCGATTATGATGTTACGATGCCAAACAGCAACTCTTTGTTTTTCTGTTCATTATATTGTTTATACTGTGTGAAGCACTTACACAGACGTGAACCTACAACACACACACTTTTGTCTACACTAAACCCTGAATTGTGCTCACAGTATTACAACTGTCATGAGAGTCATCCAAGTCAAGAGTGAGTGTGTATGTGTGTGTGCATGTGTGTGCATCCGTGTGTGTGTGTTTGTGTGCGTGTGTGTGTGTGTGCGTGTCTATGGCTAATTCCACATCCATGTTCGTGCATCCGGGGTTCAACTTTTCTGTGTTTTCCAGAGGAATCCAGAGACACACCAGGTTTCCTGTTTTACAAACAACTTATTTTGCTGTTGTTTTGAAGTGTGTATGAGGCAGGGGGAGTAAATGAAGTGTGTGTTTGGAGGAATGAGCTGGTGTAGTACAGAGGAGTGTGTTCAGATGATCCCAGCTGTGTTTGCAGGTAATCTGTGCAGATGGGTGGATCTGGGAACAGACTACAGAACACACACACGTACTCACGCACATACACACACACACACACACACACACACACACACACACACACACAGGCTGCTGGAAGAACCCCAAGCTTTGCTCTAATCTGCTGCATAAAGACAAAGTGTGCACTTTTCTACAACACAGAACCACATTCAAACTAACAAGAAGTTGCTTTTTCTTTTGTATTTTGAAAAATTCTTATAGGCCTCAATTTTCAGTGTTTGGTTGTCAATTCGAGAAAAATATATATACAAATAACTGTCATTTTCATTTTTATATATATATATATATATTTACATTCTATACATGAATCCTCAACTGTATAAATAATACAATATTTTAATATTTAATATTTTTACTAGTTAACTAGCTGATAGCTTAGCATTCAGGTTCTGTGGCTAATTTCTAGAAATTTCTACTCATTTGCATATCACTTTACGTATACAGGTGCTGGTCATATCATTAGAATATCATCAAAAAGTTGATTTATTTCACTAATTCCATTCAAAAATTATATTCATTCGTTACACACAGACTGATATATTACAAATGTTTATTTGAAAATATCTGACATCTGAAATACGATGGTTTGGTGTGCCATGTCATCTGCTGGTGTTGGTCCACTGTGTTTTCTGAGGTCCAAGGTCAACGCAGCCGTATACCAGGAGGTTTTAGAGCACTTCATGCTTCCTGCTGCTGACCAACAGTACCTGGTTTAAGGACCACCCTGTTCTTAATTGGCTAGCAAACTCGCCTGACCTTAAACCCATAGAAAATCTATGGGGTATTGTGAAGAGGAAGATGCGATATGCCAGACCCAATAATGCAGAAGAGCTGAAGGCCACCATCAGAACAACCTGGGCTCTCATAACACCTGAGCAGTGCCACAGACTGATCGACTCCATGCCACGCCGCATTGCTGCAGTAATTCAGGCAAAAGGAGCCCCAACAAAGTATGAGCATGTTCAGCACTCAGTACTTAGTTGGGGCTCCTTTAAAAAAAATACTGAAAAGAATCAAAATATATGAATCGGATCCTGTGCAGCCGTCATATCATGTCCTACACTGCCCTCTAGTGGTGGGAGATGAACTTATCATGATAATCACATGAAAGTCAAATAGTCACAAAAACATATACATAATAAAGGTTAAATAATCCAGTAAAGTGCACGAGAAGCTTGATTCTATTTTATATTACTTATAATATTATTATTAATATGAATAAATAATATTTAAAATATTTAACTCTGTTAGTGCCTGTTAGTAATTATGTGGTGTAATATGTAAATATTCAGTTATTGATTATTATGGACACATCATTTGATTTGTTTCGTAATAAATGTCATGAATAAGTTATTTTAGTTTACAACAAGAAAATTCGTAATTTTTTTAAACTTAATTTTATCTAATAATGATGGATTTTGTCATTTGTTTATGAAGGATGTTTTAGTAGTAATCCTTATTCTTTTTTTTTTTACTTGCTTTATGTAAATTGTCGTCGTTGTTTTTTTTTGTTTGTTTGTTCGTTTCTTTTTTGTAGTTGTTGTTTTTTGTTTGTTTGTCTGTTCTTTTGTATTGTTTTGTAGTTGTTGTTTTTTTGTTTGTTTGCTTTAAATTCATGTACAAATATATTACACGAATTATTGTTTTTTTTCCCCCACAACTAACCCGGAAGCGGGACTTTTATTTTATATAAAACATACCAAATTGCTCTTTACTCCCTACATAAGTGCACTATCTAGGGCTTGATATAAAGTCGCCTCCACCCTCGTTAGTGCACTTCCTCTGACAGTTTGAGGCATTTGGAGATTAGTGCTGGTTTTACGGCTGTAGCTCAAGCTTTTCTGCTCCGCTTTCTCCACTTTCCTGTAGTATTGTGGTGAAAGTCATGGCTGCAAAGCGCGCTTTAGTGATTTTGTCCAAGGGGGCGGAGGAGATGGAGACAGTGATACCGGTGGACGTCATGCGTCGAGCCGGGGTTTGTAACTAAGGCAGCGCTAACGGTTAAACTAACTAGTACACTAGCGTTAGCATAGCTAGCGTAGTTAGCATAGCTAGGAGCGTTAGCATAGTTAGCATAGCGCGTCTGTCTGAGATTCTTCAGTCCTGTAGGTTTAAAGTTTAGTTTTTGTCCTAATTTAAATGTTCTTACTTTATACACACTTAAATATATTTATTTATTATTTTGCCCCGTGATTAGTAGCTAGCTGATGTTTGCTACATGAATCAGACAGGAAGTTAAATGTAGACATAAAGCTGGTTATTAATCTGAACCGCTTTTAGTGGTTTAATGCACAGAGCTGTGTGTAAATTAATCAATAATAAACATCTATTCAGCTTATTCAGGACACACTTGTCTGGACTGAGGCAGGGTTCGGGTTAATGAGGCTAAATGTCAAAGTGTACTGCTGTCATGATGGACATTAATATCACTAAAACACATGCACATGCACACACACACTCACTCTCATGCACACTCACACATGCACACACACACTCACTCTCATGCACACACACACACACACTCACACATTCACACACACACACAGACACACACACACACTCTCTCATGCACACTCACACATGCACACACACACTCACTCTCATGCACACTCACACACACTCACTCTCATGCACACTCACACACACTCACTCTCATGCACTAACACACTCACTCACACATTCACACACACACACACTCTCTCATGCACACTCACACATGCACACACACACTCACTCTCATGCACACTCACACACACTCACTCTCTCATGCACTAACACATGCACTCACACACACACACACACTCTCTCATGCACACTCACACATGTACACACACTCACTCGCTCATGCACACTCACACACACACACACACTCACTCGCTCATGCACACTCACACACACACACACACTCACTCTCTCATGCACACACACACACACACACACACACTCACTCTCTCATGCACACTCACACATGCACACACACTCACTCTCTCATGCACACTCACACACACACACACACTCACTCTCTCATGCACTAACACATGCACTCACACACACACACACACTCTCTCATGCACACTCACACATGTACACACACTCACTCGCTCATGCACACTCACACACACACACACACTCACTCGCTCATGCACACTCACACACACACACACACTCACTCTCTCATGCACACACACACACACACACACACACACTCACTCTCTCATGCACACTCACACATGCACACACACTCACTCTCTCATGCACACTCACACACACACACACACTCACTCTCTCATGCACACTCACACACACACACACACACTCACTCTCTCATGCACACTCACACATGCACACACACTCACTCTCTCATGCACACACACACTCACTCTCTCATGCACACACACACACACACACTCACTCTCTCACACTCACTCACACATTCACACACACTCACTAACACACACACTCTCTCATGCACTAACACACTCACTCACACATGCACACACACTCACACACACACACTCTCTCATGCACACTCACACATGTACACTCACACTCACTCACACATTCACACACTCACTAACACACACACTCACTCTCTCACACACACTCACACATGCACTAACACACTCACTCTCTCTCACACACTCACATGCACACACACACTCACTGACACTCACACATGCACTAACACACTCACTCACACATGCACACACACACACATGCACACACACTCACTCTCTCACACTCACTCACACATGCACTAACACACTCACTCTCTCACACACATGCTCACACACTCACTCTCTCACACCCATGCACACACACACCCCTCTGTGCTCTTCTAAACCCTCGAGCTTTAATTATTACAGATGGGACTCGAACAAGATTGGATGTAGCTTTGAAAGCAATTTAAATAAATGACTAATTCCTACTCCTTTAGTGAGTCATTTAATCTGACTCAGCGCTCCAATGAGTCGACTCTTTGCTGTGTTTGAAATGTTCTTCTACTGATAAAAACCAGATGTCAGAAAATTAATAAAAATGATCAAAATTTAAAAATATAAGAATAAGTTGAGGGACATACATCTCATGTTTAAATGAACACTGATCTAAATATTAGTGATGGGAGCTCTATGACTTTTCAGTGAGTCAAATCGTGTGTGTGTGTGTGTGTGTGTGTGTGTGTGTGTGTGTGTGTGTGTGTGTGTGTGTGTGTGTGTGTGTGTGTGTGACAGATTGCTGTGACTTTAGCAGGACTGACAGGGAAGGAGCCTGTTCAGTGCAGCCGTGACGTCCTCATCTGTCCAGATACAAGCCTGGAGGAAGCTTCGAAACAGGTCAGCATTTACAAACCACACACGATATTAACATCAACACACACGTCAGTGATCCTGTCACACAGTTCAGCAGCCCTGTGTTTATGCTGGTTCATCTGTATATAATATATAATATACTAATTAATGATTGAAATGCATTGCTATTTCTACAATTTATGTGGTCATATGAATTTTTAATCTTTAAAAGATTTTTAAAGTTGTATTTATTTTTAATTAATTTTTAAAGTTCATCTGATAGAATTTCTATTATATAATATACATTTTAATATAGCTACATTTCTCTTAATAAAATGTTTTATAATTTTCTTGTAACTCACTTCTCTTAATTTACAGAAATGTAAATACACACTTTTCATTTACACATTATTATTATTATTATTATTATTATTATTATTATTATTATTATTATTATTGATACATTTTGGGGAGAAATGTCTCCCTCTGGTGGAGTTGTCCTGTCACAGCAACAGTGTTGCGTTTGATTCCTATGTATTTATTCCATTGCAGAGAAACAGAAGCTAAAATGTAAACAGTAAGGCAGCAATGTAGTGTGTATTATGTAGTGTGTATTATGTAGTGTGTATTATGTAGTGTGTATCCTGCTCCACACCTTCCTCACTTATAAACCAGGTGTTAATGTCACTGACACTAGAATTCCACTTCAGGGCCCATATGATGTGGTTCTGTTACCTGGAGGACTGCTGGGAGCGCAGAACCTGTCCGAGGTGAGAACTTATTAGTTGTTGTGTGGTTAAATATTTTCTCAGTAGTGTATTTAAAATATATATAAAAAATATCATTTGAATTGTTTTTTTTTTTTATTTGTATAATTTGACTTACAAATTGAAAAAAAAATATATAAAAAAAATGTAGAAATAACTTAGAGCGCTAAATGGTCTGAAAACAGATTAAGACGATTAAAAGCTTTAATTGAGTAAAAATATATGTTTTAAAAATAGTCTTAATAATCTTATAATATGTTTGAACTTTAAATAAATGATCGCTGTTGTGATGCTTTTATAATAAACACTAAAACGACTCCTTCCGCTCATCCTGGCGGAGTCAATACTTCCTCATTAACACCGTCGCTCGTGTCCTTTTAGACGATGTGTTAATGAGGACGTGGCAGTCCTGAGGTTCGGGTTGTTAGATGTCCGTGTTTTTGTTTATGTTTATTCATCAAATAAATGGACAAAACTCCTCGTCGTGTCTCAAAACACACGTTATGATCCCTTAACCCTAACCCTAGCACTAACCAATAGAGTTTTAAAACCCTTGCATGTCTCCCTCAAACCTCTGGAGTGTAAAGTCAGTGTTCAGGGTTCATGACGTGAGTGTGAACACACGGCCCTCGCACCATGTCAGCTTTTACAGTCAGAACACCTAGAACTGTCCAATAAGTCAGTGCAGGGTATATTCCTTTAATGTTTTAGTCACGTATGTTACACACACACACACACACATATATATATGTCACTGATGTTTAGGATGTGTGACGTCTCTCTCTTAGTCTCCTGCTGTGAAGGAGGTGCTGAAGGAGCAGGAGGGCAGGAAGGGGCTGATCGCTGCCATCTGCGCAGGTACTGTTTAATCCACCGCAAACCTGATCCACATTAACCTCTCTCTCTCTCTCTCACACACACACACACAATATCTGATATTGTGAAGCTGAATGATTGTCACAATATATTTAAAAAAAAAAAAAAACGTGATCAATAGTATGTTAAGATGACGCAGCTTCCTGTTCTGGAATATTCTGAAACTAGTGTTAATTTCGTCACCTATTTTTAATCTAGTCTTAGTCTTGTGCCAAATGTCCTTGTTAGTTTTAGTCATATTTAGTCCAATACAACTCAAAAGCTGCGGCCCAACAGACTCCGACTGACAACTTAAGTTACAAAGGGTTTTAAAACTGTTTTTGTCGCCTTGTGTCTCATGTTTGTGTTCAAATCAGAAATAAAATAAATATACTCAGTAAAACTGAAAAGAACAGGCCACTTTACTGTGGGACTAAAATACAACCTATTTACAGTCCACGAATCACAAACGTATCAGTGTGAAGTTGAGAACACTCGTTTAAACAGTGCATACACTCGAACTTGACCGCACATCACATTTTTTACTTTATTGATGCTGCTTTTAATCGTAGACCGGTCATCGGGACATAAGCTGTCATGTATAATAAAAGAGCCTGCGCAGTGACAGGAAATATAATTTAACACAAAAAGCCTAGACCAGGGGTGGAGTTTTTTTCTTTGAGCGGCGTGTGGACGAATTGTTTCTACACACACACTAAACAGCGCGAAGCCGCGAACTCGTGCTGAATATTTTAAAGGCTGATGAAAAAGCAGAGACAATTGTAGACGAAAATGAAGAGAGATTTTATCTTAGTTTTTATTTTATACAAAACATTTTCGTCTCGTCTTTTTTCGTCAACAATAATAACAATAATAATAATTAATTTAGTCTTAGTCAGCATTTTTGGACAGCGGTGCAGTCTCGTCATCGTCTCGTCTTAGTAATGTTAAAAAAAAAAGGTTGTTGACGAACATATTTCGTCTCGTCTCGTCTGACGAAATTAACACTATCTGAAACTAGGAGTGTGCGCGCGAGTGGATGAAACGTATTTTTTAACCTGTAACAGAAAAGGACGAGTGTTTTGAGTCTGAGACGATAAACAGATTTATACATTAATGCAAATAATAATAGATGCTTTCATGAAAAGGGAAGGATTTCTTACCGCTGTAGATTTTAGCTATTTATCCGGAGAACACACATTCCTTATTGTAAACGACAAAGGAGAAAGAAAATTAATTATATCAAACTTAGAAATGTTATTTTGTGCCTTAAACCAAGATAAACTGAGATCTGAGGACAAGTCTTTGTTTTTCGTGTTTTTCAAATGATAAAGCAAAAATAAACAAATAAATGCAGCTCAGATAGAAGCTACAGCTTAAAGCCGTGAGATCTTCCTGCTCTCTCCGGCCGTAACTGTAACGTGTT